>NW_024402147.1:0-8151 GCF_016859285.1 Xiphias gladius
TGAGGTTCCCACCGAAAAAAATTGATTAC
The DNA here is from genome assembly GCF_016859285.1 of Xiphias gladius. NCBI lineage: Eukaryota > Metazoa > Chordata > Actinopteri > Istiophoriformes > Xiphiidae > Xiphias > Xiphias gladius. The sequence continues at coordinate 30 of NW_024402147.1, forward strand.
TAATAGGTCCAATTGTCAGGTTAAATGGTGTCAGGAGTGGTGTTAGGGTGTTGTGTTATGAGTAAACAATGAACAGTTCTTTGTTAAATGTTTGCTGGCAGTAAGATGGGGAAATTATTGTTGTTGCTTTAATGAAACTAATACATTTCGGGCTTTGTTCTTGTATATCTATTGTCTTTCAAGCGGCGCTGAAATCAATCTAAAATTCTACTCACAAAGCCAGCGCGCCCCCCATTAAAATAGCTTTTTCGATGTGGTAATAAACTGATACATGCTGTATGGAGCATAAGACTATTAAACAGCTCCCTTTCCTGTTCTCCCTCACTCCCTCCACCTCTCTCCACAGCGAACAATAGAAATTCCATATGGAGAATTGCAGACGCTTTGGTGGCCCCTCTCATAAAAGCAGCCAGGAGGTAAGAGAGAAAGATTTCTGAAGCTGATCCTCTTCCAGCCCCTGACAGTCAGCATTAGCCTGATTCTGACAGCGTCACACTTTCCAAAACCAAACCCAAGCTCAAAATTAAAACACCACAAAATCTTAAAGCTTCTGATGGACCCTTGATCTAACAGGTTATGTGCTTTGCTTGTGAATAGAAAAACAACATCGCAGGGTGATGGATACTTTTTTCTGAAATTCCTCTGTCATTCCATCATCAACCTCTAACTGCTATTAGGCTTCCATAATTTGCTACAGAGCAGACAAAAACATCAACTATTATTTTAATTGCACTAATCACACTTTCTGCGGCTCCAGTTATTGGAGTTGCAACTTGGATGGGCCATAGCACTAACATACTCACAGCAGGTTATTCCTCGTGATGGATTGGCCATACACAAAAAATGAGAGGCAGATGGTAGATAAATATAGAATGTGAAATCAAAATGACCAGGCAGAGAAAGGGAGTATCAGGGAGGTTGTTATTTTGAAAATAACTAACAGATTTCTCGAATCAAAATTAATGGGCATGCAGGGTGCTCCTGAAATACAAGAAGCAGGTGACTTACACGACTCTGGCTGGCACATACTTCCAAATAGTCCTTTCATCTCTCCTGTCTTTACCGTCAACGCTGTTTGTGCGTAGCACCTGCAGACTTGAGAGCTGCATCCTGTTTTCAGGACGTGCGCTACACTACTGCAGCACTGTGGCTATTAACCCAGCCCCTCTCTGGTATGCTAAACTAAACAAAGCGGCAGAAAAACAAAAACAGCTGTATTTATGCTTTGCTTACTCAAATCCAAAATCCCATTTGCATGGAAAGAGGTGAAGAGTTGTCTCTGCTGCCCTGTTCACGGTTACTATGTATTATGCGCATCTAATATATTCCTGACTTTTATGCACTCAGGTTTTAGAAATGTAAGGAAATGAACAGACTCACCCATGGACTGCCAGCTTCAAATCAGGAACACAGATATTGTCCTCTCCGCAGTCAACAGAATCTGAACCCTAAAAATTCACATTGGAGTGATAAAAGTTTCAGCAGGGCTGCAGACCGTGATGACCATACAGTAGGTTCACATTTAAAACACATTTCTTTTTTACATATGAAGGAATTAGGCACACAGTATAAATCAGATATCTGTTTATATGAGACAACGGATGACTATAACAAGCTGACTAATATGTTCCACCCTGCCTCCGACAATCGCCCAACACACACACACCTGGACTGCAGTCCCCTTAATTTACTAGACACCACCACGCATCAGACAGTTAAAAAACAATGCTATGCCTCAGAGGGACAATGACTGACTCGAGTGAGGTCATGACAGGCATGAAACGCTCCCCGAACCAGCTGCCAGCACACACATGCTTCTGTTTGCATTGTAAGAGACAGGAAATGATGGACAGGCTCCAACCCAGAGCCCTGGCTAGAGACATACCCCTATGAGGCTGAGCACAAAGCTGCCAGCTCTCTGCAAATCCCATCACAGCACTATGTGGCCAAATACGCTTTCCCACACGCTACACCCAGCAGATCACAGCAGTATATGATCATATGGAAAGGGGAAGCCTGCAGCTTTAAGGTCTAGGATCTCTGTTGACCCGAAAAGCAGAAGTGGGGGTTTCAAGATTACAGTGGAGGCGACAAGAAAAGCAAGAAACACTGCTGGATAAGTGGATGACCGCTCTGAGCGTGTGGCAGGAGGGCAGCCTGAGGAAAGCCCTGTGGATTGCTTCATTGCATCTAAGCTGCAACAGCGACAGTGTGATGATGCTCATGGCTTGATGAGGATAATAAATAGAAATGGAGGAGGAGATTAGGGAAGCAAAAGCGCCCCCCTTGTCGTACACCATCCAGGGGCTATAATTTGTACAAAAGGTAACCACATGCTAACGGCCACATGTTCACCCTGGTCCATACGTCTCTGTGAGCAGGAAAACAACGTTTGTAGGCCCATCACAGTGATTAACAACAACACTATCATCAACATGTGACATAATGAGGGCAAGCATGAGGCAATCAGGTAAAACGCTACCTTGGCAATATAGGTGTGTCCATTAATCAGAAGTCACTCGCATTTGGTCAGATGTTATTATTATAAGAACAATAGGGCCAATGATGCTGATTCCAGCAATTTCCAAGTTCTAAATAGGTGACAACTGGGATCCTTTCTGGTTTTGAACAAATGTATCTCACACAGGCTCACTGGGGCCAGTGATAATTAATAGAGAACATCATAACCACAGTTCTTCCTTAGAAACATGTGGAACATGTTAGGACAGGAAAGAGTGAGACTGTGTCAAGCATCAGCCATCTTTCACTCTCACTTGCAGCTTGAAGAGTAAGAACTTGGCAGAGTCAATGAAATGTTATGGCCTGCCACATATTCTCAAAGCATTGGTGAAATCAATACGGCATCATGTGTCTGATCAAGGCCAAGGCTGTGGTATAATAGTCACCCTTCCTGTTTATACCTGTTACATACACAGGGTCTAAGGCAAGATTAATAAAATATGTTGGCAGCCAACACTCTTCCTCCTAATTTTACACATGCACATATACAGATTTGCCCTCTTTTGGGTGCTTGGCAAAAGGTTTAAGGTTGATATTTTAGCTCAGGCTCGTCTCAAGGTCTTGGTTCAGCAATAAGGGCCATCTGTTGGAGGCCAAGGCTTTGATATATCTAGGGGAGGACTTCAGTGACAAGGGGTTTGATGTAGATCCCAACAGGAAAAGACAGAAACACACCAGGACAGAGAGAAATGGGGAGACAGAGAGGGAGATAAAACTAAGCTGATCGCCACTCCCCCAAAATGTAAGCTGGTCATTGCTGCGCTCACAAATGGTGCATGCTGTGCCCACAGCTTCAGAAGGATGCCCATGAGATTGAATAGCTAATCACTACCAGAGAAAACTGACTAAATGCCGGAATTTCGACCAGATGGGCAAATGCCAGCTGTGCCTGAAATATCACAACTGTCTGTCTCTGCAACAGAACAACTTCACCCCTATGTCCTGTAGGGTGCTACAGCGAACTGGACTTGCTTGAAGTTCAAGCAAGTCCAGTTGCAGCCGTAATGCTTGCCTGGCTCTATAAACCTGGATGACTGAGAATCTTCTGAACAACGCAACTATGCTATTGCAAGACAAGCAGGCTGAGAGCTATTCCTGTTGGGACAGAAACCTCCACTTACATATACCTCAAATTTTGTCTTAGATGCAACTGAACACTTTGGACCTCTTCCCATCAGAGTAGTTTAGAAATTAAGATGAACTCACTCTTTCATCAGGGGCCAGAGGAGTGAGCAAGTAGCTGGCCAATGTGGAAAAGAGATTGCTCAGTGTGGTGGATATTCTTGGGTCAGCTCCAGAAACTATAAAGTCTAAGCATTCAAAGAACCACATGTACATATTAGGAACAATCACTCCACCATATATGCCTGATATAAGATCGAAGAAGTGTAGCGCACATCAATGCCTTCTGCTCAATCACACTGGTGGTCTGATAGTTGAGGATGGGCCGCAGAGCTGGTGGGAATCGCTGCAGCCTTTGGTTAAGCCTGAAGTTCACGGCCACATAAATGGAGAGAGTTTATCCTGAATTCCTTCTCATCCTGCAGTCACATAAAGCATACCAGGGTTTTGTAACATGTAGTTTATTACAAAAAGTGAGAGTCTGTTGTGCAAAAAATGTCCCAGGACTACCTAAGATCATAAAATAACCATAACATTTTTTTTTTTTTAAAAGAAACCTGCTTTTCTTCACTTTTTGCTGGTTTATTTTATTATGACTTTTATAAAGCTCGGTCTGGGGATGTATGATCACAGTCTTAGAGTTTTTTATTAGTGGCGAAGTCTCAAGATAGTCTGTGTGGGTTGCACACGCCGCTTGCGCCATGGCAGGCCTCCCACCTCCTCTGGAGCAAGGGCTGTGAGATCAAGACAGAGCCCTCTTTGCACCTTTCTGCTTGTGCTTATGACTATCAAGCTGAACCTCCCACAAATCAGACTGTACACATAAATGAGCATTCATGGCATGATAAATGTTCTTGACCGTGTAATGACAACTTTTAAAAAAGACATCAATAAATCCTCTGACACAATGTAGTCAATGTAACTAAAAAATAATGGCACAGGAACACTTCTGCTAGAGGAAAAGACTGATTGAGGGTAATAACTAAGGTTGATGGGGAAAAGGTTGGGCAAAGACGAGGGTTTGATCTTAAAGGTGGATCACAGAGGTGTTGGCTTTGCAGAACTTCCATTTTTGTCATAATAAAATCCAAAAGCTGCATCTATGCCAAAACACTTTAACCTACAAGACTGTTTTGGATTTAAGCCCGTACAGTGGTGGTTATTTGAGCAGTTTTTCGCATGACCGGTACGAATGTGGAAAAATTAGCTCACCTAGGATGTCTGGTAGGTGCTTATAGATATACGAAATTCAGGTTGACACTGTTTTGGACAAGGTGGACTAAGGGGAGGACTTATGATGGGGAAGCATATTCATCTATGGCAGAATTCGATACTCGCTTATATTGTACACAAGACACCTCCCTTGCCCTCCTTGTTCGCTTAGCTTTCTCTCGTACTCCTTGACTTGTGTCAGCTCCTTACATGGTTCACATTACAAGACATGGAGTGTAATGGGAATACAATAATAATATGAAAAAATGCCAAATGCTTGGAGACATACTGGCATCTGACTGCTTTCATAGCAGGCTGATAAATCTGGCCGTCTCAATGTACCCCCACACACACACACACATAAAGGAATAACCTTGGGGAGTTAGAAAGGGTGAGGCGGCAGCGACTCGGGTTTCAGTGCTGACCAGTCAATGGCTGTCTATATAAGCCCGTAGTTCTCCTCCATGACATCAGCCACACAACACTGTTGAAAGTCTGCAACCCACAAACTCAGACTCCTTTTACTATTAGACACAAAAGAGTAAAAACTGAAGAAGTAAGAGAAAGCAAAAGCAGGAGTGTGCTGTAAATTAAAAAAAAAAAAAAAAAATCTGGAAAGGGAGAGAAAAGTGAAAATGAAGTTGAAAGACACAGAATACAAGAATTCCTTTCGAGTAGTAATGTCTTCTTGTATATGCTCCTGTGTCTGCCTGTTTCTGCATGGCTGTGTGTACAAGCTCACAGTCGTGTCCTGATGTTTCCAGCTGTGTTCCACCACAAACAATATCTCATTCAAAGCAACTGCAAAAACCTTCCAACCCCTCCTTCCACACTCCCTCCCATTATTCATGCTCTCTTTCACCCCACCAAACTCCTCGTCACCAGGCAACGTAGCGTAATCCAAGACACATGTGTATACAAAGGTTTCCTTTATGGATCAGGACATGGGGGGGGAGCACAGTGTCAACCATGTTGGGCAGTAAACAGCCATCGTCTGTTTCCTCTCCCTTTTCTGGAACCGAATACTGCGCACATTTGGAGAGAGGCAAAACCGGCTAACAATGCTGCTATTCAGCGTATTGTTCTCGCTCCTCAACAGAAACAGTGTGATATGGAGACATTTGAAATAGGCAGATAAGAGCAGCGGTACAAATTAATACTGCATGACTGCTGAGGGAAAGGATATTCATATCAGAACTTCCTGCCACTGGGATAGAAGTGTTTATGTAGATCAATGGGCCCCATCTTTTTTTGCTGTTAGGTCAAGCAGATACCAGGACAGCAAGACTGAAGCAGTGTCACAGAAACCGAATGTTGGTACTGGGCAAGCGAACACTCACCCGAAACAAGGATGCTGGCGTTTCCGCGGTATTATGCAGTTCTTCTCTTCAGGGTTGATCATAATTTGGGGGTAAACGCGTCAGAGAGAGCACTAATTGGTGCCTATTGAAACGATCTGTAGGTAATGAAAGGATGTGGATTGAAGACTTAGTCATCGAAGTAATTTCGACTTTTCCATCCTTACGGAATAGTGTAAACATTTTGGAAACATATGATTAAGCTTCCTGTAGGTTAGATGAGAAGACCGATACCACTCTTATATGTGACTGTTAAGGAGATGGTTGAAAGCAGCTTAGTACTTAGAAACAGAGTGAAATAGCTAACCATCTGTCCAAAGAGTAAAAAAAGAATCTACCCTACCAGCAACTCTAAAACCTGTGTTTTATACAGATTAATAACAAGATATAATATGTAAATTATAGTGATCTTTAGAAAAATGCTTGTGGGTGGATTTTTACCTTGAACAAACCAACTTCTATTTCTGTCTTTATATATTGAATATTGAATTTTTCAGCAAGCAAATAAGCATATTTCCTACAATGACCGAACTATTCGCTAAAAGAATGAGCTGAATAGATTACATACAGCATATATTAAAAACAACATACCTACTTGAAAACTGCTTTATTAACACCAGCACCGACAATGAGATCTGAGAACATAAAGGGTAGAGTTAGAAAATATACTAAAAAAATTAAAAGGTTAATGATGGTCATCCACTCACGGTGCTTCTGGCCTCACTCACCTGGTATCCGTTCATGTCAGGTCCTTAGCACCTCTGAGGGGCAAATCAAAACTAGCAGGAACAGTCCCAGCGGCCCACTGGCCAGTGATCACTGAGATAGCTTTTCCCTGGGTCCTTCTGAGTATCCATTATAGATGTGAATAGTCCCTACCCAATCCTCCTCCAAATGGACAGCTAATAGCCACGTCTGCCAAAAGACAAAGGTCAGGAAAGTATTTGATTATTTAGCATGTTTTTTGTTTTGTTTACCTTGTGGCTTTAAATAATGAAATTTCATTCCATTTCTGCAAAATCAAGTTAAACTGTAGCCACAGTAACCTAGTGAAAAAGGCAAAGGGTAACATAAGAGGTAGCTATTGTGCTCAATAGCAACCATTTCCTTTCAGTAAAAAATGGTTTGTCTGGGTAGGATAGTTAGCCAAACACACCTTCAAAAGTCACAATAATCGAACTAGAATGAAATGGGAAAAGATTACTCAGTGCCATTTAAGATTACTTCTTTTAATATTTTGTTTACTACTTCATTATTTAATTTGCACTTTTGAGGCACATAATTTAAAGAACTTGAATTCAAGCAATGAGACTATTTCTCTTACTCTATGGTAAAATGGTATGAATATTATGTAAATTTCACATTCATGCAGTTAAGTAGAAACAAATGCATCTGATGCTCACTAGATTATTCAGAAATTCCATGTCCTTTGCTACAATCCCCATTCTTACATTGAAACCATCAGGTTCAGATCTCCCAGCTGGTGCAATGGTGCTGCCAAATCTCCGAATGCCTGGGTGCCTGTGGTGGTCGCTTAGCTCCAGGTTCAGGGGGCCACCATGTGGAGTAAACATAGACCGGCCCATCTCTTCAGGCGGCTATCAGAGCCCGGACCATGAACATGGGCACCAGCAGGTCAGCCATCCTGCCGGGAACCAAACAAAGGCACACAGACAAACTCATTTAAGCTCAGACACATTGGCATGGGGTTCCAGCTGTAATGATTTGTCGGTGGCATCCAATCTAGATTCTGCCAGCTAACTGTTGTTTAGCAGGAAAGAAAGGCAGACACAAGGGCCAGACAGAGAGGTAGAAAACCAGACAGAACACTCACCCATCACTATTCAGTGTCAGTAAATGCACCGCATAGCAAAATGATCCCATCTGTAAACAAGCGTGTTTCCATGACT
>NW_024402148.1:0-8103 GCF_016859285.1 Xiphias gladius
CATATCTTATATACATATATCTTCCAAAAGAAACAAGCTGTTTAGACTATATTATGTTCAAATTCCCTCTCTAAATGCATGAATGAACATCAAATCAAACATGTACTGCGTTTTCAAAAAAGTGCTTATGCAAACTCAATTCAAAGCACATATTAAGCTTTCTTTGAGAGTCTTCTTAAAGTAGAAAGTTTTCTAAAACGATCTGGCAAGAATTAAGAGCCTAGCAGCTCAAATGAATATTTGAGTCAAATAAAGTTTTCTCGGCGAATAGACGCCAAAAATCAACATCTGCTGTGATTTTGGAAAGTCTCTTACTGAAATCAAAAGAAAGCATGTTTGCCATCATCAGTCATGCAATTTCTTGTGTTCCAAAATCTTAAAGTAGTTAGATGAGCATGAGGGGTCGACAACATATCTTATATACATATATGTTCCACAAGAAACAAGCTGTTTAGACTATATTATGTTCAAATTCCCTCTCTCTTCGCGAATGAACATCAAATCAAACATGTACTGCGTTTTCAAAAAATGCTTGTACAAACTCAATTCAAAGCACATACTTACCTTGCTTATGGAGTCTTCTTAAAGTACAAAGTTTTCTAAAACGATCTGGCAAGAATTAAGAGCCTAGCAGCTCAAATGAATATTTGAGTCAAATGAAGTTTTCAAGTAATAGACGCCAAAATCAACATCTGCTGTGATTTTGAAAGTCTCTCACTGAAATCAAATGAAAGCATGTTTGCCATCATCAGTCATGCAATTTCTTGTGTTCCAAAATCTTAAAGTAGTTAGATGAGCTTGAGGGGTCGACAACAAATATTATATACATATATATATAGGTATGTTCCACAAGAAACAAGCTGTTTAGACTATATTATGTTCAAATTCTCTCGTCGCTAATGAACATCAAATCAAACATGTATCATTTTCAAAAAAGTGCTTATGTAAACTCAATTCAAAGCACATACTAAGCTTTTTGGGAGTCTTCTTGAAGTAGAAAGTTTTCTAAAACGATCTGGCAAGAATTAAGAGCCTAGCAGCTCAAATGAATATTTGAGTCAAATGAAGTTTCGGCGAATAGACGCCAAAAATCAACATCTGCTGTGATTTTGGAAAGTCATGACTGAAATCAAATGAAAGCATGTTTGCCATCATCAGTCACGCAAATTTGGGTTCCAAAATCTTAAAGTAGTTAGATGAGCTTGAGGGGTCGACAACATATCTTATATACATATATGTTCCAAAGGAAACAAGCTGTTTACACTATATTATGTTCAAATTCCCTCTCTCGTCGCGAATGAACATCAAATCAAACATTTATTGTGTTTTCAAAAAAGTGCTCATGCAAACTCAAGTCAAAGCACATACTTACTTTGCTTTTGGAGTCTTCTTAAAGTACAAAGTTTTCAAAACGATCTGGCAAGAATTAAGAGCCTAGCAGCTCAAATGAATATTTGAGTCAAATGAAGTTTTCTGGGCGAATAGACGCCAAAAATCTACATCTGCTGTGATTTTGGAAAGTCTGCGCACTGAAATCAAATGAAAGCATGTTTGCCATCATCAGTCATGCAATTTCTTGGGTTTCAAAATCTTAAAGTAGTTAGATGAGCTTGAGGGGTCGACAACATATCTTATATACATATATGTTCCAAAAGAAACAAGCTGTTTAGACTATATTATGTTCAAATTCTCTCTTCGCTAATGAACATCAAATCAAACATGTACTGCGTGCTTTTCTTGTACAAACTCAATTCAAAGCACATACTTACCTTGCTTATGGAGTCTTCTTAAAGTACAAAGTTTTCTAAAACGATGTGGCAAGAATTAAGAGCCTAGCAGCTCAAATGAATATTTGAGTCAAATGAAGTTTTATCGGCGAATAGACTCCAAAAATCAACATCTGCTGTGATTTTGGAAAGTCTGCGACTGAAATCAAATGAAAGCATTGCCATCATCAGTCATGCAATTTCTTGTGTTCAAAAATCTTAAAAGTAGTTAGATGAGCTTGAGGGTCGACAACAAATATTATATACATATATATATTTGTATGTTCCACAAGAAACAAGCTGTTTAGACTATATTATGTTCAAATTCCCTCTCTCGTCGCGAATGAACTTCAAATCAAACATGTACTGCGTTTTCAAAAAAGTGCTTATGCAAACTCAATTCAAAGCACATACTAAGCTTTCTTTGGAGTCTTCTTGAAGTAGAAAGTTTTCTAAAACGATCTGGCAAGAATTAAGAGCCTAGCAGCTCAAATGAATATTTGAGTCAAATGAAGTTTTCTTAATAGACGCCAAAAATCAACATCTGCTGTGATTTTGGAAAGTCTGCAAGACTGAAATCAAAAGAAAGCATGTTTGCCATCATCAGTCATGCAATTTCTTGGGTTCCAAAATCTTAAAGTAGTTAGATGAGCTTGAGGGGTTCACAATATATCTTATATACATATATGTTCCAAAAGAAACAAGCTGTTTAGACTATATTATGTTCAAATTCCCTCTCTCGTCGCGAATGAACATCAAATCAAACATGTACTGCGTTTTCAAAAATGCTTATGCAAACTCAATTCAAAGCACATACTTAACTTGCTTATGGAGTCTTCTTAAAGTAGAAAGTTTTCTAAAACGATCTGGCAAGAATTAAGAGCCTAGCAGCTCAAATGAATATTTGAGTCAAATGAAGTTTTCTCGGCGAATAGACGCCAAAAATCAACATCTGCTGTGATTCTGGAAAATCTGCACACTGAAATCAAATGAAAGCACGTTTGCCATCATCAGTCATGCAATTTCTGAGCTTCCAAAATCTTAAAGTAGTTAGATGAGCTTGAGGGGTCGACAACATATCTTATATACATATATGTTCCAAAAGAAACAAGCTGTTTAGACTATATTATGTTCAAATTCCCTCGTCGCGAATGAACATCAAATCAAACATGTACTGCGTTTTCAAAAAATGCTTTTACAAACTCAATTCAAAGCACATACTAACCTTTTTGGAGTCTTCTTGAAGTACAAAGTTTTCTAAAACGATCTGGCAAGAATTAAGAGCCTAGCAGCTCAAATGAATATTTGAGTCAAATAAAGTTTTCTTGCTGAAAAGACGCCAAAAATCAACAACTGCTGTGATTTTGTAAAGTCTGCGCACTGAAATCAAATGAAAGCATGTTTGCCATCATCAGTCATGCAATTTCTTGGCTTCCAAAATCTTAAAGTAGTTAGATGAGCTTGAGGGGTCGACAACATATCTTATATACATATATGTTCCAAAAAACAAGCTGTTTAGACTATATTATGTTCAAATTCTCTCTGCATGAATGAACATCAAATCAAACATTTATTGCGTTTTCAAAAAAGTGCTCATGCAAACTCAAGTCAAAGCACATACTTACTTTGCTTATGGAGTCTTCTTAAAGTACAAAGTTTTCTAAAACGATCTGGCAAGAATTAAGAGCCTAGCAGCTCAAATGAATATTTGAGTCAAATGAAGTTTTCTCGCTGAAAAGACGCCAAAAATCAACATCTGCTGTGATTCTGGCCCGTCTGCACACTGAAATCAAATGAAAGCATGTTTGCCATCATCAGTCATGCAATTTCTTGGGTTCCAAAATCTTAAAGTAGTTAGATGAGCTTGAGGGGTCGACAACATATCTTATATACATATATGTTCCAAAAGAAACAAGCTGTTTAGACTATATTATGTTCAAATTCCCTCTCGTCATGAATGAACATCTAATCAAACATGTACTGCGTTTTCAAAAATGCTTGTACAAACTCAATTCAAAGCACATACTTAACTTGCTTATGGAGTCTTCTTAAAGTAGAAAGTTTTCTAAAACGATCTGGCAAGAATTAAGAGCCTAGCAGCTCAAATGAATATTTGAGTCAAATGAAGTTTTCTCGGCGAATTGACGCCAAAATCAACATCTGCTGTGATTTTGGAAAATCTCGCACTGAAATCAAATGAAAGCACGTTTGCCATCATCAGTCATGCATTTTCATGGTTTACAATATCTTCAAGTATTTAGATGATCTTGAGGTGTCGACAACATATCTTATATACATATATGTTCCAAAAGAAACAAGCTGTTTAGACTATATTATGTTCAAATTCCCTCTCTCGTCATGAATGAACATCAAATCAAACATGTACTGCGTTTTCAAAAAAGTGCTTATGCAAACTCAATTCAAAGCACATACTTAGCTTTTGGGAGTCTTCTTAAAGTACAAAGTTTTCTAAAAACGATCTGGCAAGAATTAAGAGCCTAGCAGCTCAAATGAATATTTGAGTCAAATGAAGTTTTCTCGGCGAATAGACGCCAAAAATCAACATCTGCTGTGATTTTGGAAAGTCTGCGTACTGAAATCAAATGAAAGCATGTTTGCCATCATCAGTCACGCAAATTCTTGGGTTCCAAAATCTTAAAGTAGTTAGATGAGCTTGAGGGGTCGACAACATATCTTATATACATATATGTTCCAAAGGAAACAAGCTGTTTACACTATATTATGTTCAAATTCCCTCTCTCGTCGCGAATGAACATCAAATCAAACATTTATTGCGTTTTCAAAAAAGTGCTCATGCAAACTCAAGTCAAAGCACATACTTACTTTGCTTATGGAGTCTTCTTAAAGTACAAAGTTTTCTAAAACGATCTGGCAAGAATTAAGAGCCTAGCAGCTCAAATGAATATTTGAGTCAAATGAAGTTTTCTCGCTGAAAAGACGCCAAAAATCAACATCTGCTGTGATTCTGGCCCGTCTGCACACTGAAATCAAATGAAAGCATGTTTGCCATCATCAGTCATGCAACTTCTTGGGTTCCAGAATCTTAAAGTAGTTAGATGAGCTTGAGGGGTCGACAACATATCTTATATACATATATGTTCCAAAAGAAACAAGCTGTTTAGACTATATTATGTTCAAATTCCCTCTCTCGTCGCGAATGAACATCAAATCAAACATGTACTGCGTTTTCAAAAAATGCTTGTACAAACTCAATTCAAAGCACATACTTAACTTGCTTATGGAGTCTTCTTAAAGTAGAAAGTTTTCTAAAACGATCTGGCAAGAATTAAGAGCCTAGCAGCTCAAATGAATATTTGAGTCAAATGAAGTTTTCTCGGCGAATTGACGCCAAAAATCAACATCAGCTGTCATTTTGGAAAATCTACGCACTGAAATCAAATGAAAGCACGTTTGCCATCATCAGTCATGCAAGTTCTGAGCTTCCAAAATCTTAAAGTAGTTAGATGAGCTTGAGGGGTCGACAACATATCTTATATACATATATGTTCCAAAAGAAACAAGCTGTTTAGACTACATTATGTTCAAATTCCCTCTCTCGTCGCGAATGAACATCAAATCAAACATGTACTGCGTTTTCAAAAAAGTGCTTATGCAAACTCAATTCAAAGCACATACTAAGCTTTCTTTGGGACTCTTCTTAAAGTACAAAGTTTTCTAAAACGATCTGGCAAGAATTAAGAGCCTAGCAGCTCAAATGAATATTTGAGTCAAATGAAGTTTTCTCGTCGAATAGACGCTAAAAATCAACATCTGCTGTGATTTTGGAAAGTCTGCGCACTGAAATCAAATGAAAGCACGTTTGCCATCATCAGTCATGAAATTTCTTAGCTTCCAAAATCTTAAAGTAGTTAGATGAGCTTGAGAGGTCGACAACATATCTTATATACATATATGTTCCAAAAGAAACAAGCTGTTTAGACTATATTATTTTAAGAAACACGTTTGCCATCATCAGTCATGCAAGTTCTTAGCTTCCAAAATCTTAAAGTAGTTACATGAGCGTGAGGGGTCGACAACATATCTTATATACATATATATTCCAAAAGAAACAAGCTGTTTAGACTATATTATGTTCAAATTCCCTCTCTCGTCGCGAATGAACATCAAATCAAACGTACTGCGTTTTCAAGAAAGTGCCTATGCAAACTCAATTCAAAACACATACTAAGCTTTCTTATGGAGTCTTCTTAAAGTACAAAGTTTTCTAAAACGATCTGGCAAGAATTAAGAGCCTAGCAGCTCAAATGAATATTTGAGTCAAATGAAGTTTTCTCGCTGAAAAGACGCCAAAAATCAACATCTGCTGTGATTTTGGAAAGTCTGCGCACTGAAATCAAATGAAAGCACGTTTGCCATCATCAGTCATGCAATTTCTTGGGTTCCAAAATCTTAAAGTAGTTAGATGAGCTTGAGGGGTCGACAACATATCTTATATACATATATGTTACACAAGAAACAAGCTGTTTAGACTATATTATGTTCAAATTCCCTCTCTCGTCGCAAATGAACATCAAATCAAACGTACTGCGTTTTCAAAAAATGCTTTTAAAAACTCAATTCAAAGCACATACTAAGCTTTCTTTGGGAGTCTTCTTAAAGTACAAAGTTTTCTAAAACGATCTGGCAAGAATTAAGAGCCTAGCAGCTCAAATGAATATTTGAGTCAAATGAAGTTTTCTCGGCGAATAGACGCCAAAAATCAACATCTGCTGTGATTTTGGAAAGTCTGCGCACTGAAATCAAATGAAAGCACGTTTGCCATCATCAGTCATGCAATTTCTTAGCTTCCAAAATCTTAAAGTAGTTAGATGAGCTTGAGGGGTCGACAACATATCTTATATACATATATGTTCCAAAAGAAACAAGCTGTTTAGACTATATTATGTTCAAATTCCCTCTCTCATCGGGAATGAACATCAAATCAAACATGTACTGCGTTTTTCAAAGTGCTTATGCAAACTCAATTCAAAGCACATACTAAGCTTTTTGGGAGTCTTCTTGAAGTACAAAGTTTTCTAAAACGATCTGGCAAGAATTAAGAGCCTAGCAGCTCAAATGAATATTTGAGTCAAATGAAGCTTTTCGCTGAAAAGACGCCAAAATTAACATCTGCTGTGATTCTGGCCCGTCAAGACTGAAGTCAAATGAAAGCATGTTTGCTGCCATCATCAGTCATGCAAATTCTTGTGTTCCAAAATCTTAAAGTAGTTAGATGAGCTTGAGGGTCGACAACATATCTTATATACATATATGTTCCAAAAGAAACAAGCTGTTTAGACTATATTATGTTCAAATTCCCTCTCTCTTCGCGAATGAACATCAAATCAAACATGTACTGCGTTTTCAAAAAATGCTTGTAAAAACTCAATTCAAAGCACATACTTACCTTGCTTATGGAGTCTTCTTAAAGTACAAAGTTTTCTAAAACGATCTGGCAAGAATTAAGAGCCTGGCAGCTCAAATGAATATTTGAGTCAAATGAAGTTTTCTCGGCGAATAGACGCCAAAAATCAACATCTGCTGTGATTTTGGAAAGTCTGCGCACTGAAATCAAATGAAAGCATGTTTGCCATCATCAGTCATGCAATTTCTTGTGTTCCAAAATCTTAAAGTAGTTAGATGAGCTTGAGGGGTCGACAATATATCTTATATACATATATGTTCCAAAAGAAACAAGCTGTTTAGACTATATTGTGTTCAAATTCCCTCTCTCGTCGCGAATGAACATCAAATCAAACATGTACTGCGTTTTCAAAAAATGCTTGTACAAACTCAATTCAAAGCACATACTTACCTTGCTTATGGAGTCTTCTTAAAGTACAAAGTTTTCTAAAACGATCTGGCAAGAATTAAGAGCCTAGCAGCTCAAATGAATATTTGAGTCAAATGAAGTTTTCTCGCTGAAAAGACGCCAAAAATCAACATCTGCTGTGATTTTGGAAAGTCTGCGCACTGAAATCAAATGAAAGCATGTTTGCCATCATCAGTCATACAATTTCTTGGGTTCCAAAATCTTAAAGTAGTTAGATGAGCTTGAGGGGTCGACAATATATCTTATATACATATATGTTCCAAAAGAAACAAGCTGTTTAGACTATATTATGTTCAATTCCCTCTCTGTCATGAATGAACATCAAATCAAACATGTACTGCGTTTTCAAAAAATGCTTATTCAAACTCAATTCAAAGCACATACTTAGCTTTTTTGGGGAGTCTTCTTGAAGTAGAAAGTTTTCTAAAACGATCTGGCAAGAATTAAGAGCCTAGCAGCTCAAATGAATATTTGAGTCAAATG
>NW_024402149.1:0-8089 GCF_016859285.1 Xiphias gladius
CGTGATGGTTTCCTTCATATTCTGCTACCTTTCAATCATTGGGAGCAAGTCATTTGTTTGAATCACCTTCTACATGAAATAGAGAGTTTATCTACACAGAGCTTTTAAAGGTCTCATTCTTAGCCAAAGTAAGTATAAAAAGACAAAAGATGTCATTTTAGAAAGTATTCACATAGAGTTCTAAATAACCATGTTTTCCTTCATATTCCTCAGCTTTTTGTTGGTTGTGAACATGTGAGGTGTTTGCACAGCCAACTAGTAGGAAACACAACAATTCATTCAACACTGATTTCAAACTGTTCTTCTCTGTAACATACACTGTTGTCAATAGTCAGTCTTTACATGAAACCACACAACGTGATGTATTCCTTCATATTCTGCTACCTTTCAATCATTGAAGCAAGTCATTTGTTTGAATCACCTTCTACATGAAATAGAGTTTATCTACACAGAGCTTTTAAAGGTCTCATTCTTAGCCAAAGTAAGTATAAAAAGACAAAAGATGTCATTTTAGAAAGTATTCACATAGAGTTCTAAATAACCATGTTTTCCTTCATATTCCTCAGCTTTTTGTTGGTTGTGAACATGTGAGGTGTTTGCACAGCCAACTAGTAGGAAACACAACAATTCAACACTGATTTCAAACTGTTCTTCTCTGTAGGACACACTGTTGTCAATAGTCAGTCTTTACATGAAAGCATACAACGTGATGGTTTTCTTCATATTCTGCTACCTTTCAATCATTGTGAGCAAGTCATTTGTTTGAATCACCTTCTACATGAAATAGAGAGTTTATCTACACAGAGCGTTTAAAAGGTCTCATTCTTAGCCAAAGTATGTATAAAATGACAAAAGATGTCATTTTAGAAAGTATTCACATAGAGTTCTAAATAACCATGTTTTCCTTCATATTCCTCAGGTTTTTGTTGGTTGTGAACATGTGTGAGGTGTTTGCACATCCAACTAGTAGGGAAACACAACAATTCAACACTGATTTCAAACTGTTCTTCTCTGTAACATACACTGTTGTCAATAGTCAGTCTTTACATGAAACCACACAACGTGATGTATTCCTTGCTTTTCTGCTACCTTTCAATCATTGGGAGCAAGTCATTTGTTTGAATCACCTTCTACATGAAATAGAGAGTTTATCTACACAGAGCATTTTAAAGGTCTCATTCTTAGCCAAAGCAAGTATAAATAGACAAAAGATGTCATTTTAGAAAGTATTCATAGAGTTCTAAATAACCATGTTTTCCTTCATATTCCTCAGCTTTTTGTTGGTTGTGAACATGTAAGGATTTGCAAAGCCAACTAGCAGGAAAACACAACAATTCAACACTGATTTCAAACTGTTCTTCTCTGTAGGATACACTGGTGTCATGAGTCAGTCTTTACATGAAAGCATACAACGTGATGGTTTCCTTCATATTCTGCTACCTTTCAATCATTGGGAGCAAGTCATTTGTTTGAATCACCTTCTACATGAAATAGAGTTTAACTACAAAGAGGGTTTAATAGGTCTCATTCTTAGCCAAAGTAAGTATAAATAGACAAAAGATGTCATTTTAGAAAGTATTCACATAGAGTTCTAAATAACCATGTTTTCCTTCATATTCCTCAGCTTTTTGTTGGTTGTGAACATGTGTGAGGTGTTTGCACAGCCAACTAGTAGGGAAACACAACAATTCAACACTGATTTCAAACTGTTCTTCTCTGTAACATACACTGTTGTCAATAGTCAGTCTTTACATGAAAGCATACAACGTGATGTTTTCCTTCATATTCTGCTACCTTTCAATCATTGGGAGCAAGTCATTTGTTTGAATCACCTTCTACATGAAATAGAGTTTATCTACAGAGCTTTTAAAGGTCTCATTCTTAGCCAAAGTAAGTATAAAAAGACAAAAGATGTCATTTTAGAAAGTATTCACATAGAGTTCTAAATAACCATGTTTTCCTTCATATTCCTCAGCTTTTTGTTGGTTGTGAACATGTGTGAGGTGTTTGCACAGCCAACTAGTAGGAAACACAACTTAATTCAAAACTGATTTCAAACTGTTCTTTGAACATGTGTAAGTGTTTGCACAGCCAACTAGTAGGAAACACAACAATTCAACACTGATTTCAAACTGTTCTTCTCTGTAACATACACTGTTGTCAATAGTCAGTCTTTACATGAAACCACACAACGTGATGTATTCCTTCATTTTCTGCTACCTTTCAATCATTGGGAGCAAGTCCTTTGTTTGAATCACCTTCTACATGAAATAGAGAGTTTATCTACACAGAGCGTTTAAGGGTCTCATTCTTAGCCAAAGTAAGTATAAAAAGACAAAAGATGTCATTTTAGAAAGTATTCACATAGAGTTCTAAATAACCATGTTTTCCTTCATATTCCTCAGCTTTTGTTGGTTGTGAACATGTGTGAGGTGTTTGCACAGCCAACTAGTAGGAAACACAACAATTCAACCCTGATTTCAAACTGTTCTTCTCTGTAACATACACTGTTGTCAATAGTCAGTCTTTACATGAAAGCATACAACGTGATGTATTCCTTCATATTCTGCTACCTTTCAATCATTGGGAGCAAGTCATTTGTTTGAATCACCTTCTACATGAAATAGAGTTTATCTACACAGAGCTTTTAAAGGTCTCATTCTTAGCCAAAGTAAGTATAAAAAGACAAAAGATGTCATTTTAGAAAGTATTCACATAGAGTTCTAAATAACCATGTTTTCCTTCATATTCCTCAGCTTTTTGTTGGTTGTGAACATGTGTGAGGTGTTTGCACAGCCAACTAGTAGAAACACAACAATTCAACACTGATTTCAAACTGTTCTTCTCTGTAACATACACTGTTGTCAATAGTCAGTCTTTACATGAAACCACACAACGTGATGTATTCCTTCATATTCTGCTACCTTTCAATCATTGGGAGCAAGTCATTTGTTTGAATCACCTTCTACATGAAATAGAGAGTTTATCTACACAGAGCATTTAAAGGTCTCATTCTTAGCCAAAGTAAGTATAAATAGACAAAAGATGTCATTTTAGAAAGTATTCATAGAGTTCTAAATAACCATGTTTTCCTTCATATTCCTCAGCTTTTTGTTGGTTGTGAACATGTATAAGTTTTGCACAGCCAACTAGCAGGAAAACACAACAATTCAACACTGATTTCAAACTGTTCTTCTCTGTATGATACACTGGTGTCAATAGTCAGTCTTTACATGAAAGCATACAACGTGATGGTTTCCTTCATATTCTGCTACCTTTCAATCATTGGGAGCAAGTCATTTGTTTGAATCACCTTCTACATGAAATAGAGAGTTTATCTACACAGAGGGTTTAAAAGGTCTCATTCTTAGCCAAAGTAAGTATAAATAGACAAAAGATGTCATTTTAGAAAGTATTCACATAGAGTTCTAAATAACCATGTTTTCCTTCATATTCCTCAGCTTTTTGTTGGTTGTGAACATGTGTGAGGTGTTTGCACAGCCAACTAGTAGGGAAATTCAACACTGATTTCAAACTGTTCTTCTCTGTAACATACACTGTTGTCAATAGTCAGTCTTTACATGAAACCACACAACGTGATGTATTCCTTCATATTCTGCTACCTTTCAATCATTGGGAGCAAGTCATTTGTTTGAATCACCTTCTACATGAAATAGAGTTTATCTACACAGAGCATTTAAAAGGTCTCATTCTTAGCCAAAGTAAGTATAAATAGACAAAAGATGTCATTTTAGAAAGTATTCACATAGAGTTCTAAATAACCATGTTTTCCTTCATATTCCTCAGCTTTTTGTTGGTTGTGAACATGTGTGAGTGTTTGCACAGCCAACTAGTAGGAAAACACAACAATTCAACACTGATTTCAAACTGTTCTTCTCTGTAACATACACTGTTGTCAATAGTCAGTCTTTACATGAAAGCATACAACGTGATGGTTTCCTTCATATTCTGCTACCTTTCAATCATTGGGAGCAAGTCATTTGTTTGAATCACCTTCTACATGAAATAGAGAGTTTATCTACACAGCGTTTAAAAGGTATCATTCTTAGCCAAAGTAAGTATAAATAGACAAAAGATGTCATTTTAGAAAGTATTCATAGAGTTCTAAATAACCATGTTTTCCTTCATATTCCTCAGCTTTTTGTTGGTTGTGAACATGTGTGAGGTGTTTGCACAGCCAACTAGTAGGGAAACACAACAATTCAACACTGATTTCAAACTGTTCTTCTCTCTGTAACATACACTGTTGTCAATAGTCAGTCTTTACATGAAAGCATACAACGTGATGTATTCCTTCATATTCTGCTACCTTTCAATCATTGGGAGCAAGTCATTTGTTTGAATCACCTTCTACATGAAATAGAGAGTTTATCTACACAGAGCTTTTAAAGGTCTCATTCTTAGCCAAAGTAAGTATAAAAAGACAAAAGATGTCATTTTAGAAAGTATTCACATAGAGTTCTAAATAACCATGTTTTCCTTCATATTCCTCAGCTTTTTGTTGGTTGTGAACATGTGTGAGGTGTTTGCACAGCCAACTAGTAGGAAACACAACAATTCAAAACTGATTTCAAACTGTAAACACAACAATTCAACACTGATTTCAAACTGTTCTTCTCTGTAACATACACTGTTGTCAATAGTCAGTCTTTACATGAAACCACACAACGTGATGTATTCCTTGCTTTTCTGCTACCTTTCAATCATTGGGAGCAAGTCATTTGTTTGAATCACCTTCTACATGAAATAGAGAGTTTATCTACACAGAGCTTTTAAAAGGTCTCATTCTTAGCCAAAGTAAGTATAAAAAGACAAAAGATGTCATTTTAGAAAGTATTCACATAGAGTTCTAAATAACCATGTTTTCCTTCATATTCCTCAGCTTTTTGTTGGTTGTGAACATGTGTGAGGTGTTTGCACAGCCAACTAGTAGGGAAACACAACTTAATTCAACCCTGATTTCAAACTGTTCTTCTTTGTAGGACACACTGTTGTCAATAGTCAGTCTTTACATGAAAGCATACAACGTGATGGTTTTCTTCATATTCTGCTACCTTTCAATCATTGGGAGCAAGTCATTTGTTTGAATCACCTTCTACATGAAATAGAGAGTTTATCTACACAGAGCGTTTAAAAGGTCTCATTCTTAGCCAAAGTATGTATAAAAAGACAAAAGATGTCATTTTAGAAAGTATTCAAATAGAGTTCTAAATAACCATGTTTTCCTTCATATTCCTCAGGTTTTTGTTGGTTGTGAACATGTGTGAGGTGTTTGCACAGCCAACTAGTAGGGAAACAACTTAATTCAACACTGATTTCAAACTGTTCTTCTCTGTAACATACACTGTTGTCAATAGTCAGTCTTTACATGAAACCACACAACGTGATGTATTCCTTGCTTTTCTGCTACCTTTCAATCATTGGGAGCAAGTCATTTGTTTGAATCACCTTCTACATGAAATAGAGTTTATCTACACAGAACATTTAAAGGTCTCATTCTTAGCCAAAGTAAGTATAAATAGACAAAGATGTCATTTTAGAAAGTATTCATAGAGTTCTAAATAACCATGTTTTCCTTCATATTCCTCAGCTTTTGTTGGTTGTGAACATGTGTGAGGTGTTTGCACAGCCAACTAGTAGGAAAACACAACAATTCAACACTGATTTCAAACTGTTCTTCTCTGTAGGATACACTGGTGTCATGAGTCAGTCTTTACATGAAAGCATACAACGTGATGGTTTCCTTCATATTCTGCTACCTTTCAATCATTGGGAGCAAGTCATTTGTTTGAATCACCTTCTACATGAAATAGAGTTTATCTACACAGAGCGTTTTAAAGGTCTCATTCTTAGCCAAAGTAAGTATAAATAGACAAAAGATGTCATTTTAGAAAGTATTCATAGAGTTCTAAATAACCATGTTTTCCTTCATATTCCTCAGCTTTTGTTGGTTGTGAACATGTGTGAGGTGTTTGCACAGCCAACTAGTAGAAACACAACAATTCAACACTGATTTCAAACTGTTCTTCTCTGTAACATACACTGTTGTCAATAGTCAGTCTTTACATGAAAGCATACAACGTGATGTTTTCCTTCATATTCTGCTACCTTTCAATCATTGGGAGCAAGTCATTTGTTTGAATCACCTTCTACATGAAATAGAGAGTTTATCTACAGAGCTTTTAAAAGGTCTCATTCTTAGCCAAAGTAAGTATAAAAGACAAAAGATGTCATTTTAGAAAGTATTCACATAGAGTTCTAAATAACCATGTTTTCCTTCATATTCCTCAGCTTTTTGTTGGTTGTGAACATGTGTGAGGTGTTTGCACAGCCAACTAGTAGGGAAACACAACTTAATTCAACACTGATTTCAAACTGTTCTTCTCTGTAACATACACTGTTGTCAATAGTCAGTCTTTACATGAAACCACACAACGTGATGTATTCCTTCATATTCTGCTACCTTTCAATCATTGGGAGCAAGTCATTTGTTTGAATCACCTTCTACATGAAATAGAGAGTTTATCTACACAGAGCTTTTAAAGGTCTCATTCTTAGCCAAAGTAAGTATAAATAGACAAAAGATGTCATTTTAGAAAGTATTCACATAGAGTTCTAAATAACCATGTTTTCCTTCATATTCCTCAGCTTTTTGTTGGTTGTGAACATGTGAGGTGTTTGCACAGCCAACTAGTAGGGAAACACAACAATTCAACACTGATTTCAAACTGTTCTTCTCTGTAACATACACTGTTGTCAATAGTCAGTCTTTACATGAAAGCATACAACGTGATGTATTCCTTCATATTCTGCTACCTTTCAATCATTGGGAGCAAGTCATTTGTTTGAATCACCTTCTACATGAAATAGAGTTTGTCTACACAGAGCATTTAAAGGTCTCATTCTTAGCCAAAGTAAGTATAAATAGACAAAAGATGTCATTTTAGAAAGTATTCATAGAGTTCTAAATAACCATGTTTTCCTTCATATTCCTCAGCTTTTGTTGGTTGTGAACATGTGTAAGTTTGCACAGCCAACTAGTAGGAAAACACAACAATTCAACCCTGATTTCAAACTGTTCTTCTCTGTAACATACACTGTTGTCAATAGTCAGTCTTTACATGAAAGCATACAACGTGATGGTTTCCTTCATATTCTGCTACCTTTCAATCATTGGGAGCAAGTCATTTGTTTGAATCACCTTCTACATGAAATAGAGAGTTTATCTACACAGAGGCTTTAAAAGGTCTCATTCTTAGCCAAAGTAAGTATAAATAGACAAAAGATGTCATTTTAGAAAGTATTCACATAGAGTTCTAAATAACCATGTTTTCCTTCATATTCCTCAGCTTTTGTTGGTTGTGAACATGTGTGAGGTGTTTGCACAGCCAACTAGTAGAAGCACAACTTAATTCAACACTGATTTCAAACTGTTCTTCTCTGTAACATACACTGTTGTCAATAGTCAGTCTTTACATGAAAGCATACAACGTGATGTTTTCCTTCATATTCTGCTACCTTTCAATCATTAGAGCAAGTCATTTGTTTGAATCACCTTCTACATGAAATAGAGAGTTTATCTACACAGAGCTTTTAAAGGTCTCATTCTTAGCCAAAGTAAGTATAAAAGACAAAAGATGTCATTTTAGAAAGTATTCACATAGAGTTCTAAATAACCATGTTTTCCTTCATATTCCTCAGCTTTTTGTTGGTTGTGAACATGTGTGAGGTGTTTGCACAGCCAACTAGTAGAAACACAACTTAATTCAACACTGATTTCAAACTGTTCTTCTCTGTAACATACACTGTTGTCAATAGTCAGTCTTTACATGAAACCACACAACGTGATGTATTCCTTCATATTCTGCTACCTTTCAATCATTGGGAGCAAGTCATTTGTTTGAATCACCTTCTACATGAAATAGAGAGTTTATCTACACAGAGCTTTAAAGGTCTCATTCTTAGCCAAAGTAAGTATAAAAAGACAAAAGATGTCATTTTAGAAAGTATTCACATAGAGTTCTAAATAACCATGTTTTCCTTCATATTCCTCAGCTTTTTGTTGGTT
>NW_024402150.1:0-8035 GCF_016859285.1 Xiphias gladius
AAAACGCAGTACATGTTGGATTTGATGTTCATTCGCCACGAGAGAGGGAATTTGAACATAATATAGTCTAAACAGCTTGTTTCTTTTTTGGAACATACCTATATATATATGTATATAAGATATGTTGTCGACCCTCAAGCTCATCTAACTACTACTTTAAGATTTTTGGAACCTAAGAAATTGCATGACTGATGATGGCAAAACATGCTTTCATTTGATTTCAAGCGCAGAGATCGGCCAAAAACTCACAGCAGATATTGACTTTGGCTTCTTTTTCGCCGAAAACTGCATTTGACTCCAAATATTCATTTGAGCTGCTAGGCTCTTAATTCTTGCCAGATCGTTTTAGAAAAACTTCTTTCTACTTTAAGAAGACTCCCCAAGGTAAGTATGTGCTTTGAATTGAGTTTGCATAAGCACTTTTTTGAAAACGCAGTACATGTTGGATTGATGTTCATTCCATGCATTTAGAGAGGGAATTTGAACATATTATAGTGTAAACAGCTTGTCTTAGAAAACTTTTCTACTTTAAGAAGACCTCAAGGTAAGTAAGTGCTTTGAATTGAGTTTGCATAAGCACTTTTTTGAAAACGCAGTACATGCTGGATTTGATGTTCATTCGCGACGAGAGAGGGAATTTGAACATAATATAGTCTAAACAGCTTGTTTCTTGTGGAACATATATGTATATAAGATATGTTGTCGACCCCTCAAGCTCATCTAACTACTTTAAGATTTTGGAACCTAAGAAATTGCATGACTGATGATGGCAAACATGCTTTCATTTGATTTCAGTGATCAGACGGGTCAAAATCACAGCAGATGGTGACTTTTGGCGTCTGTTCGCCGAGAAAACTGCATTTGACTCAAATATTCATTTGAGCTGCTAGGCTCTTAATTCTTGCCAGATCGTTTTAGAAAACTTTCTACTTTAAGAAGACTCCCGAAGCAAGGTAAGTATGTGCTTTGAATTGAGTTTGCATAAGCACAATTTTGAAAACGCAGTACATGTTGGATTTGATGTTCATTCACATGAGAGAGGAATTTGAACATAATATAGTCTAAACAGCTTGTTTCTTTTGGAACATAATATATGTATATAAGATATGTTGTCGACCCTCAAGCTCATCTAACTACTTTAAGATTTTGGAACCCAAGAAATTGCATGACTGATGATGGCAAACATGCTTTCATTTGATTTCAGTGCAGGACGGCCAAAATCACAGCAGATGTTGACTTTTGGCCAGTTCACGAGAAAACTTCATTTGACTCAAATATTCATTTGAGCTGCTAGGCTCTTAATTCTTGCCAGATCGTTTTAGAAAACTTTCTACTTTAAGAAGACCTTCGAAGCAAAGTAAGTAAGTGCTTTGAATTGAGTTTGCATAAGCACTTTTTAGAAAACGAAGTACATGTTGGATTTGATTTTCATTCTCGAATAGAGAGGGAATTTGAACATAATATAGTCTAAACAGCTAGTTTCTTGTGGAACATATATGTATATAAGATATGTTGTCGACCACTCAAGCTCATCTAACTACTTTATGATTTTGGAACCTAAGAAATTGCATGACTGATGATGGCAAACATGCTTTCATTTGATTTCAGTGAGAGACGGGCCAAAATCACAGCAGATGTTGACTTTTGGCTCTGTTCCGAGAAAACTTCATTTGACTCAAATATTCATTTGAGCTGCTAGGCTCTTAATTCTTGCCAGATCGTTTTAGAAAACTTTCTACTTTAAGAAGACTCTAAGCAAGGTAAGTATGTGCTTTGAATTGAGTTTGCATAAGCACAATTTTGAAAACGCAGTACATGTTGGATTTGATGTTCATTCGCTGAGAGAGAGGAATTTGAACATAATATAGTCTAAACAGCTTGTTTCTGTGGAACATATATGTATATAAGATATGTTGTCGACCCTCAAGCTCATCTAACTACTTTAAGATTTTGGAACCTAAGAAATTGCATGACTGATGATGGCAAACATGCTTTCATTTGATTTCAGTTAGCAGACGGCCAAAATCACAGCAGATGGTGACTTTTGGCCTGTTCGCCGAAAACTTCATTTGACTCAAATATTCATTTGAGCTGCTAAGCTCTTAATTCTTGCCAGATCGTTTTAGAAAACTTTCTACTTTAAGAAGACTCAAGCAAGGTAAGTATGTGCTTTGAATTGAGTTTGCATAAGCACAATTTTGAAAACGCAGTACATGTTGGATTTGATGTTCATTCGCGATTTTTAGAGAGGAATTTGAACATAATATAGTCTAAACAGCTTGTTTCTTGTGGAACATACCCATATATATGTATATAAGATATGTTGTCGAACCTCAAGCTCATCTAACTACTTTAAGATTTTGGAACCTAAGAAATTGCATGACTGATGATGGCAAACATGCTTATTTGATTTCAGTGCGCAGACGGGCCAAAATCACAGCAGATGTTGACTTTTGGCCTGTTCGCCGAAAATCTGCATTTGACTCAAATATTCATTTGAGCTGCTAGGCTCTTAATTCTTGCCAGATCGTTTTAGAAAACTTTCTACTTTAAGAAGACTCTAAGCAAGGTAAGTATGTGCTTTGAATTGAGTTTGCATAAGCACTTTTTGAAAACGCAGTACATGTTGGATTTGATGTTCATTCGCCATGACGAGAGAGGAATTTGAACATAATATAGTCTAAACAGCTTGTTTCTTTGGAACATACCTATATATGTATATAAGATATGTTGTCGACCCTCAAGCTCATCTAACTACTTTTAAGATTTTGGAACCTAAGAAATTGCATGACTGATGATGGCAAACATGCTTTCATTTGATTTCAGCAAGAGACGGGCCAAAATCACAGCAGATGTTGACTTTTGGCCTGTTCGCCGAGAAAACTGCATTTGACTCAAATATTCATTTGAGCTGCTAGGCTCTTAATTCTTGCCAGATCGTTTTAGAAAACTTTTCACTTTAAGAAGACTCCTGAAGCAAGGTAAGTATGTGCTTTGAATTGAGTTTGCATAAGCACTTTTGAAAACGCAGTACATGTTGGATTTGATGTTCATTCACGAGAGAGGGAATTTGAACATAATATAGTCTAAACAGCTTGTATCTTGTGGAACATACCTATATATATGTATATAAGATATGTTGTCGACCCTCAAGCTCATCTAACTACTTTAAGATTTTGGAACCTAAGAAATTGCATGACTGATGATGGCAAACATGCTTTCATTTGATTTCAGTTTAGACGGGCCAAAATCACAGCAGATGTTGACTTTTGGCTCTTTTCGCCGAGAAAACTTCATTTGACTCAAATATTCATTTGAGCTGCTAGGCTCTTAATTTTGCCAGATCGTTTTAGAAAACTTTCTACTTTAAGAAGACTCCCAAAGCTAAGGTAAGTATGTGCTTTTGAATTGAGTTTGCATAAGCACTTTTTGAAAACGCAGTACATGTTGGATTTGATGTTCATTCGCGATTTGAGAGAGGGAATTTGAACATAATATAGTCTAAACAGCTTGTTTCTTTTGGAACATACCTATATATATATGTATATAAGATATGTTGTCGACCCCTTAAGCTCATCTAACTACTTTAAGATTTTGGAACCTAAGAAATTGAATGACTGATGATGGCAAACATGCTTTCATTTGATTTCAGTAAGAGACGGGCCAAAATCACAGCAGATGTTGACTTTTACGCTCTTTTCGCCGAGAAAATTGCATTTGACTCAAATATTCATTTGAGCTGCTAGGCTCTTAATTCTTGCCAGATCGTTTTAGAAAACTTTCTACTTTAAGAAGACTCTTGCAAGGTAAGTATGTGCTTTGAATTGAGTTTGCATAAGCACAATTTTGAAAACGCAGTACATGTTGGATTTGATGTTCATTCGCCATTTAGAGAGGAATTTGAACATAATATAGTCTAAACAGCTTGTTTTTGGAACATACCTATATATATATGTATATAAGATATGTTGTCGACCCTCAAGCTCATCTAACTACTTTTAAGATTTTGGAACCTAAGAAATTGCATGACTGATGATGGCAAACATGCTTTCATTTGATTTCAGTGCGCTGACGGGCCAAAATCACAGCAGATATTGACTTTGGCTTTTTCGCCGAGAAAAACTGCATTTGACTCAAATATTCATTTGAGCTGCTAGGCTCTTAATTCTGCCAGATCGTTTTAGAAAACTTTCTACTTTAAGAAGACTCCAAGCAAGGTAAGTATGTGCTTTGAATTGAGTTTGCATAAGCACTTTTTTGAAAACGCAGTACATGTTTGATTTGATGTTCATTCGCGACGAGAGAGGAATTTGAACATAATATAGTCTAAACAGCTTGTTTCTTGGAACATACCTATATATATATGTATATAAGATATGTTGTCGATCTCAAGCTCATCTAACTACTTTTAAGATTTTGGAACCTAAGAAATTGCATGACTGATGATGGCAAACATGCTTTCATTTGATTTCAGTGCGAGACGGGCCAAAATCACAGCAGATGTTGACTTTTACGCCTGTTCGCCGAGAAAACTTCATTTGACTCAAATATTCATTTGAGCTGCTAGGCTCTTATTCTTGCCAGATCGTTTTAGAAAACTTTCTACTTTAAGAAGACTCCAAGCAAGGTAAGTAAGTGCTTTGAATTGAGTTTGCATAAGCAACTTTTTGAAAACGCAGGACATGTTTGATTTGATGTTCATTCATGCATTTAGAGAGGAATTTGAACATAATATAGTCTAAACAGCTTGTTTCTTTTGGAACATACCTATATATATATGTATATAAGATATGTTGTCGACCCCTCAAGCTCATCTAACTACTTTAAGATTTTGGAACCTAAGAAATTGCATGACTGATGATGGCAAACATGCTTTCATTTGATTTCAGTGCGGACGGCCAAAATCACAGCAGATGTTGACTTTTGGCCTTTTTCGCCGAGAAAACTGCATTTGACTCAAATATTCATTTGAGCTGCTAGGCTCTTAATTCTTGCCAGATCGTTTTAGAAAACTTTCTACTTTAAGAAGACTAAGGTAAGTATGTGCTTTGAATTGAGTTTGCATAAGCACTTTTTTGAAAACGCAGTACATGTTGGATTTGATGTTCATTCGCGACGAGAGAGGGAATTTGAACATAATATAGTGTAAACAGCTTGTTCCTTAGAAAACTTTCTACTTTAAGAAGAGCTTTGAATTGAGTTTGCATAAGAAACGCAGTACATGTTGGATTTGATGTTCATTCAGAGGGAATTTGAACATAATATAGTCTAAACAGCTTGTTTCTTGTGGAACATATATGTATATAAGATATGTTGTCGACCCCTCAAGCTCATCTAACTACTTTAAGATTTTGGAACCTAAGAAATTGCATGACTGATGATGGCAAACATGCTTTCATTTGATTTCAGTGATCAGACGGGTCAAAAATCACAGCAGATGGTGACTTTTACGCCTGTTCACGAGAAAATCTATTTGACTCAAATATTCATTTGAGCTGCTAGGCTCTTAATTTTTGCCAGATCGTTTTAGAAAACTTTCTACTTTAAGAAGACTTCAAGCAAGGTAAGTATGTGCTTTGAATTGAGTTTGCATAAGCACAATTTTGAAAAACGCAGTACATGTTGGATTTGATGTTCATTCACATTTAGAGAGGGAATTTGAACATAATATAGTCTAAACAGCTTGTTTCTTTTGGAACATACCTATATATATGTATATAAGATATGTTGTCGACCCTCAAGCTCATCTAACTACTTTAAGATTTTTGGAACCTAAGAAATTGCATGACTGATGATGGCAAACATGCTTTCATTTGATTTCAGTGCGCAGAGACGGGCCATAATCACAGCAGATGTTGACTTTTACGCCTGTTCACGAGAAAACTTCATTTGACCTAAATATTCATTTGAGCTGCTAGGCTCTTAATTCTTGCCAGATCGTTTTAGAAAAATTTCTACTTTAAGCAGACCTTCGAAGAAAGTAAGTAAGTGCTTTGAATTGAGTTTGCATAAGCACTTTTTTGAAAACGCAGTACATGTTGGATTTGATGTTCATTCGCGACGAGAGAGGGAATTTGAACATAATATAGTCTAAACAGCTTGTTTCTTGTGTAACATATATGTATATAAGATATGTTGTCGACCCCTCAAGCTCATCTAACTACTTTAAGATTTTGGAACCTAAGAAATTGCATGACTGATGATGGCAAACATGCTTTCATTTGATTTCAGTGCGCAGACGGGCCAAAATCACAGCAGATGGTGACTTTGGCTTTTTTCACGAGAAAATCTCATTTGACTCAAATATTCATTTGAGCTGCTAGGCTCTTAATTCTTGCCAGATCGTTTTAGAAAACTTTCTACTTTAAGAAGACTCCCGAAGCAAGGTAAGTATGTGCTTTGAATTGAGTTTGCATAAGCACAATTTTGAAAACGCAGTACATGTTGGATTTGATGTTCATTCGCGACGAGAGAGGGAATTTGAACATAATATAGTCTAAACAGCTTGTTTCTTGTGTAACATATATGTATATAAGATATGTTGTCGAACCCTCAAGCTCATCTAACTACTTTAAGATTTTGGAACCTAAGAAATTGCATGACTGATGATGGCAAACATGCTTTCATTTGATTTCAGTGCGCAGACGGGCCAAAATCACAGCAGATGGTGACTTTTGGCGTCTGTTCGCCGAGAAAACTTCATTTGACTCAAATATTCATTTGAGCTGCTAGGCTCTTAATTCTTGCCAGATCGTTTTAGAAAACTTTCTACTTTAAGAAGACTCCCGAAGCAAGGTAAGTATGTGCTTTGAATTGAGTTTGCATAAGCACAATTTTGAAAACGCAGTACATGTTGGATTTGATGTTCATTCGCGACGAGAGAGGGAATTTGAACATAATATAGTCTAAACAGCTTGTTTCTTGTGTAACATATATGTATATAAGATATGTTGTCGACCCCTCAAGCTCATCTAACTACTTTAAGATTTTGGAACCTAAGAAATTGCATGACTGATGATGGCAAACATGCTTTCATTTGATTTCAGTGCGCAGACGGGCCAAAATCACAGCAGATGTTGACTTTATGCCTGTTCGCCGAGAAAACTTCATTTGACTCAAATATTCATTTGAGCTGCTAGGCTCTTAATTCTTGCCAGATCGTTTAGAAAACTTTCTACTTAAGAAGACTCTCAAGGTAAGTATGTGCTTTGAATTGAGTTTGCATATGCACAATTTTGAAAACGCAGTACATGTTGGATTTGATGTTCATTCGCATTTAGAGAGGAATTTGAACATAATATAGTCTAAACAGCTTGTTTTTTGGAACATACCTATATATATATGTATATAAGATATGTTGTAGACCCATCAAGCTCATCTAAATACTTTAAGATTTTTGAACCTAAGAAATTGCATGACTGATGATGGCAAACATGCTTTCTTTTGATTTCAGTGCGCTGACGGGCAATAATTACAGCAGATGTTGACTTTTACGCCTGTTCACGAGAAATCTCATTTGACTCAAATATTCATTTGAGCTGCTAGGCTCTTAATTCTGCCAGATCGTTTTAGAAAACTTTCTACTTTAAGAAGACTCCTGCCAAGGTAAGTATGTGCTTTGAATTGAGTTTGCATAAGCACAATTTTGAAAACGCAGTACATGTTGGATTTGATGTTCATTCACTAGAGAGGAATTTGAAAATAATATAGTCTAAACAGCTTGTTTCTTTTTGAACATACCTATATATATATGTATATAAGATATGTTGTCGACCCCTCAAGCTCATCTAACTACTTTAAGATTTTGGAACCTAAGAAATTGCATGACTGATGATGGCAAACATGCTTTCATTTGATTTCAGTATGACGGGCCAAAATCACAGCAGATATTGACTTTGGCTTTCTTTTTCACGAGAAAACTTCATTTGACTCAAATATTCATTTGAGCTGCTAGGCTCTTAATTCTTGCCAGATCGCTTTTAGAAAACTTTCTACTTTAAGAAGACTCCTAAGCAAAGGTAAGTATGTGCTTTGA
>NW_024402151.1:0-8000 GCF_016859285.1 Xiphias gladius
CTCCACCGGGAGGTTTCTGTCCTCCTGAGCTACTTGTAGGACACCCTGCGTTACCGTTTGACAGGTGTACCGCCCCAGTCGCTTCCCCCACCTGCCACTTGTATCCCCGGGCCGAGTCGCGCCAGCGCGGGCTTGAGACTCCAGCGTAAGCGAGAAGCCGCTCGGGGCTGCCTCCCGCCTCACGGGTAAAGTGAAAAAAACGATAAAAGAATGAGTGGTATTTCACGGCGGCCGAGGCCTCCACTTATTCTACACCTCTCATGTCTCTTCACAGTGCCAGACTAGGAAGTCAAGCTCAACAGGGTCTTCTTTTCCCTTGAGTTCTGCCAAGCCCGTTCCTTGGCTGTGGTTTGACGCTTAGATAGTAGGTAGGGACAGTGGGAATCCTCGTTCATCCATTCATTGGCGTCACTAATTAGATGGCCGAGGCATTTGGCTACCTTAAGAGAGTCATAGATTACTCCGCGTTGCACCCAGCGGCTTCATTGAATTTCTTCACTTTGACATTCAGAGCACTGGGCAGAAATCACATCAGCGTCAACACCCCGTGGGCCTTCGCGATGCTTTGTTTTAATTAAACAGTCGGATTCCCCTGGTCGCACCAGTTCTAAATCAGCTGCTGGCGCCAGCGGCGACCCGCCCGAGGCCAGCGAAACGGGTCGGCGCCGTAGCTGAGAATCGCGAAGGGCCAGCGCGTCCAAATCGCCGCCGACCGCCGTACCGGTCCCCCCGCCGGCCCGCCTTCAGCGGCGTCGGACACCGCCCAGCGAAAAACCCCGCCAGCGGGCCAGCGAAGCGCCCTTGAACGAATGGCCTGGCGCGAAGCGCCAGCGCGCTCGGCGGAGAAAGGCGGCCAGGCGGCTGCTCCCTAACGCGGCTCGAGCCCAGCCCGCCCGCTTTAGCCCGACCGACCCAGCCCATTGGCCAATCCTTATCCCGGTTACGGATCTGATTTGCGACTTCCCTTAACTACCTTGTTCTATTATGCCAGAGGCTGTTCACCAGAACCTGCTGCGGATATGGATGCGGCCTGGCGCGAATTACACCCTCTCCCCGGATTTTCAAGGGCCAGCGAGCTCACGGACGCCCGCCGGAACGCGGCGCTTTCAGGGCGCGGGCCTCTCTCGGGCGAACCCATTCCAGGCGCCCTGCCCTTCTAAAAAGAAACTCTCCGGGCTCCGCCAGCGTTCTCGGGATCGTTTGCGTTGCCGCACTGGGCGCCTCGCGGCGCCCTGCTGTCTCCGCCACTCCAGATTGGGGATCTGAACCCGACTCCCTTTCGATCGGCCGCGGCAGCGTGAGCCATCGCCCGCCCTTCGAGCGGCGTTCGCCCATCTCTAGAACCGACGGCCCATGTTCAACTGCTGTTCGCGGAACCCTTCTCCGCCGGCCTTCAAAGTTCTCGTTTGAATATTTGCTACTACCACCAAAGATCTGCACCGGCGGCTCCACCGGGCGCGCCTAGGCTTCGTGCTCACCGCGGCGGCCCTCCTACTGCGTCGCGGCGTAGCCTCGGCTCCGTTGCCGGCGGCGGCGGGTATGGGCGGCGGCTCCAGCTCATCCATTTTCAGGGCTGGTTGATTCGGCAGGTGAGTTGTTACACACTCCTTGCGATTCCGACTTCCCGCAGCCACCCGTCCTGCTGTCTATATCGACCAACACCTTTTTCTGGGGTCTGATGGCGTCGGCATCGGCGCCTTAACCCGGCGTTCGGTTCATCCCGCGCCAGTTCTGCTACCAAAGTGGCCCACTAAGCGGCTGCATTCACGCCCGGCTCCAAGCCAGCGAGCAACTTCTTACCCATTTAAGTTTGAGAATAGGTTGAGATGCGTTTTGGCCCAAGACCTCTAATCATTTTACCAGATAAAACTGCAGACTCTGGCGCCAGCTATCCTGAGAAACCGGAGGAACCAGCTACTAGATGGTTCGATTAGTCTTCGCCCTATACCAGGTAGGACGGCCGATTTGCACGTCAGGACACTTCACGGGCCTCCACCAGAGTTTCCTCTGGCCGCCCTGCCAGGCATAGTTCACCATCTTCCGGGTCTGCTCGCGCTCCGCTCCACCTCCCGGCAGTGCGGGCGAGGCAGGCAGTGATACGCCCGGCGCCCGGGCCGAGATCCCTGGCCGGCCCGCGCGCCAGCCCTCACCTCGCCATTGCGCCACGAGGGGTTTGTATGCCTTGCCTTGCACTCTGACTACGCGCGTTAGACTCCTTGGTCCGTGTTTCAAAACGAAACGGGTCGGGTGGGTTGCCGACATCGCCACGCAGACCCTGGCGCCTCCGCGCCCGGCAACCGAGCGCCCGGCGCCGAGGAAACCGGCTGGCGGGGAAGACCTTCCTCGATGGCGGATCCGCGTTGCGATCGGTCGGTGGTGCTTTCCTGGAAAAACGCGGCGGGGGCGGCCGCCAAACTGTCGAAAATATCCGTTTCCGGGGCCGGATAAAAATCCGGGCTGAAAGAC
Source organism: Xiphias gladius (assembly GCF_016859285.1). Lineage (NCBI taxonomy): Eukaryota > Metazoa > Chordata > Actinopteri > Istiophoriformes > Xiphiidae > Xiphias > Xiphias gladius. The sequence goes on from NW_024402151.1 coordinate 2,467, forward strand.
CGGAGAAATACCGGCGCTCCGTTCTGGAATGTCAAAACACTTAGAAAAACGCCAAACCCTCTGGCGCCCTGGTACTCCTGAAAATTTACCGTGCCCCTGGTACTCCTGGGAGAATTCTCGTGCCCTAGTACTCCCGACACTTTTATTGCCCCTGGTACTCCGGGACTTCTCGTGCCCTGGTACTCTGAAAAGTTACGTGCCCTGGTACTCAAAGGGCTTCTCGTGCCTGGTACAGGCGTGCCAGCGCCCTGGCCAACATGCTTTCCATCGCCGGGTTAGGCTTCCGCATCCTCTCCCCTCATCCCTGGCTCCATCTCCCCACACACGTCACCGAGGCTCCGTCACCGGCTACCCGGCATCCGCTGCAGCGGGCAGGTTGGCTTCGCATCCTCTCCCCTCATCCCTGGCTCCATCTCCATCTCCCACGTCACCGGAGGCTCTGTGCCCGGCTACCCCGGCCCTCGCTGCCCGTTCCCGGGTTCGGCTTCCCACACCCTCGCCCTCTCCGCCATCTCCCCCTCCGGCCCTCCCTCTCCTCGGCCTCCGTCTTTCCTGCTGCCGTGCCGGTTAGGCTTCGCATCCTCTCCCTCATCCCTGGCTCCATCTCCATCTCCCATCTCCCATCCCGTCACAGGCTCCGTCACCGGCTACAGCATCCTGCCCGTTCCGGTGGCTTCCACACAGCCCTCGCCCTCTCCGCCATCTCCATCTCCAGCTCTCCCTCTCCAGCTTCGGCAGCACCTGCTGCCCGATGCATGGTTTAAACTTCACACAGCCTCTGCCTCATCCCCAACTCCATCTCCATCTCCATCTCCACCCGTCACCGAGGGCTCCGTCGCCCGTCTACCCGGCCCTCGCTTCCAGGCCAGCCAAAATTCGCCCGCCGCCCTCTCCGCTGGCTCCGTCTCCAGCTCGGGCTTTACTGCCGCGTGCCGGGTTAGGCTTCCGCATCCTCTCCCTCATCCCCGCTCCATCTCCACGTCACCGAGGCTCCGTGCCCGGCTACCGGCCCTACTGCCGTTCGGGTTAAAATTCGCCCGCATCGCCCTCTCCGCCAGCTCCGTCTCCAGCTTCGGAAGCACCTGCTGCCGTGCCGGGTTGGGCTTCCACATCCTCTCCTCATCCCTGACTCCATCTCCATCTCCATCTCCACCGTCACCGAGGCTCCGTCGAGGTTACCGGCCCCTCGCTGCCCGTTCGGTTAAAATTCCGCCGCGCCGCCCTGTCCGCTGGCTCCGTCTCCTTTCGGGGCACCTGCTGCCGTGCCGGGTTAGGCTTCCGCATCCTCTCCCTCATCCCTGCTCCATCTCATCTCCACCGTCACCGGGCTCCGTCGGGGTCCGCCCTCGCTGCCCGTTCGGGTTAAAATTCGCCGCGCGCCCTCTCCGCTGGCTCCGTCTCGCTTCGGCGGCACCTGCTGCGTGCCGGGTTAGGCTTCCGCATCCTCTGCCTCATCCCTGGCTCATCTCCATCTCCCCGTCACGAGCTCCGTCGAGGGTTACCCGGCCCTACGCTGCCGTTCCGGGTTAAATTCGCCGCATCGCCCTCTCCACGCTTCAGCTCCGTCTCCAGCTTTCGGCGGCACCTGCTGCCGATGCCTGGTTTGGTCCAAACTTCACACAACCTCTGCCTCATCCCTGTCCATCTCCATCTCATCTGCATCTCCACCGTCCCGAGGAGGAGGCTCCGTCGAGGTTACCCGGCCCTCGCTGCCCGTTCCCCGGTTAAAATTAAGGCCCGCCGCGCATCGCCCTCTCCGCTTCAGCTCCGTGTCCAGCTCGCCCGGTCTCTACCGCTGCCGGGCCAAGTAAATGGGCTTTCGCATCCTCTCGCTCTCCCGGGCTCCATCTCCATCTCCATCTCCACCGACACGAGGGGCTCGGTCGAGGTTACCCGGCCCTCGCTTCACCGGAACCCGGCTCGGAATTCCCGCCGCGCCGCCTCTCCGCTGGCTCCGTATCCAGCTCGCGGTCCACTTCTTCCTGCGGGCAGAGTAAGGCTTCCCGCATCACTCTCGCTCTCCCGGGCTTCCATCTCCATCTCCCACCGACACCGAGGCTCCGTCAAAAATTACCCGGCCCTGTGCGGGCTTCCAGGCAACTTAAGATTCGGCGCGCCCTCTCCGCTGGCTCCCGTGCTCCAGCTCATGCCCAGTTCTACCGCTGCCCAGCGGGCCAAATGGGCTTCCGCATCATCTCTCGCTCTCCCGGGCTCCCATCTCCCATCTCCACCGACATTGAGGAGCTCCGTCGAGGTTGCCAACCCTCGCTGCCGGGCTGGCCTTAAATTCCGCGCGCCGCTCTCCGCTGGCTCCGTCTCCATCTACCCAACCACCGCTGCTTGGGACACGTGTTAGGCCTCCACGCGGCCTCTCCCTCTCCCCCGGCTCCGTCTCCTGGCCTGGTATTTACACTGGTAGAAAAAATTCTCTGAAATATCCTTCTCCGCAACATTTCACTCTCAAGCGGGGAAGCTCTGAAGGAAGGCGCTTCTAAGCCCCGGACGCGACAGCAGTTAGGAGAACTTCCCGGCGCTCCGTTCTGGGGTATGTTTTCAAAAACTGGGTTCTGAAATCGTGGAGTGTTTTCGGTTTCCCGGGATAAGCTCCTCGAAACACCAGGAAGGTAATATGGCCCAGAATTCACAGTCACGGCTGACCGATTTACCTTCCTCGGTCAAAACACTTGTATAAGTCAAAAACACTGAAAAAGCGCCAAAATCTCTGCGTGCCCCTGGTACTCCCACGACACTTCTCGTGCCCTAGGCTGTGCACTGAGAGGAATTCTCGTGCCCTGGTACTCCTAGGGGAAATTCTCTCGTGCCTCAATTACTCCCAGACTTCTGTGCCCTAGTACTCTCCAGACTCCTCGTGCCTAAGTGCTCGGGACACTTCTCGTACTTCCCTGGTACTCCTGACACTTCTGGAGTGCCCCTGAAGTGCTCCTGGGAAGGAAAGGCCCCCGTGCCCTAGTACTCCCCCAGACTTCTCGTGCCCCTGGTACTCCCAGGACTTCTTTCGTGCCCCTGGTACTCCCGAGACTGCCTTTCGTGCCCCTGGCATTACTCCTAGGGAATTTTACCGGGCCCCTGGTACTCGAGGGGCTACCGTGCCACTTACCCCCTTTTACCCCACTGGCATGAGAGCTCCGGTGACAAGTCCTCCGACCCCCGCCCGGCCTATACCTCGATTTCAGCTGAAACTTATACAAAAACATATCAATTTCTATATAATAATACAGATAATATATATATACTGTGCGCCCGCTCCCAGAGCCAGGCCTGCCCTCCCTGCTCTGCTCTGCTCCCCACAATCCCTGCTTTGTACAGCCACCGGCCTGCTGCCCGGGCCTGGAGGATGCTTACCACCACCTCTCCCATCTCCCATGACCCGGCCGCCACTGCCCAGGGCCCCAGGGGAGGCTTCCCGCATACTCCCCCTCTCCCCTGGCTCCGGTTCTCCCACCCGGGCTCCCATCTCCCGGCTGCTGCGGCCGCCATACGCTGCCAGGCCAGGGGCTTCCCATCCTCCCCCTCTCCCCTGTCCCGGCTCTCTCCCACCCAGGCTCCATCTCCGGCTTCCCGGCCATCGCTACCACGCCCGGGCAGGGGAAACTTCCCGCCGCCTCTCCCCCCGCCCTGGCTCCAGCTCCAGCTCTCCATCTCCCACCCCCGGCTCCATCTCAAAGCTGCCCGGCCCGCACGCTGCCGGGCCGATTAAACTTCCCGCATCCTCCCCCTCATCCCTGGCTCCGGCTCCAGCTCTCCATCTCCCACCCCCCTGCTCCATCTCCGGCTACCAGCAGCCGCTGCCAGGCCGAGGCTTCCCGCATCCTCCCCCTCTCCCCTGGCTCCGGCTCTCCCACCCCTGCTCCATCTCCGGCTGCCCAGCCACGCTACCCGGGCAGGCTTCTCGCCGCCTCTCCTCATGTCCCTGGCTCCATGGCTCCAGCTCTCCATCTCCCACCCAGGCTCCATCTCAGCGGCTACTGCAGCCCGCAACCTTCCAGGGCCGGGTTAAACTTCCCGCATCCTCCCCCTCATCCCTGGCTCCGGCTCCAGCTCTCCATCTCCCACCCCCCTGCTCCATCTCCGGCTACCCGGCCACCGCTGCCCGGGCCCGGGGAGGCTTCCCGCATCCTCCCCCTCTGCCCTGGCTCCGGTTCTCCCACACCCGGGCTCCATCTCCGGCTTCCCGGCCATCGCTGCCGGGCACCGGGGGCTTCCGCGCCTCCCCTCATCCCTGGCTCAGCTCCAGCTCTCCATCTCCCACCTCCCTGCTCCATCTCCGGCTGCCCGGCCACTGAGCAGAGCTTCCGAGGCTTCCGCCTCTCCCTCATCCCTAGCTCCCGGCTACAGCTCTCCATCTCCCACCCCCCGGCTCCATCCCCGGCTGCCGGCCACGCTGCCAGGCCGAGGCTTCCACCGCCTCTCCTCATCCCTGGCTCCGGCTCAGCTCTCCATCTCCCACCCCCGGGCTCCATCTCCGGCTACCCGGCCACGGCCTCCAGGCCGGGTTCGCTTAAACTTCCACATCCCCCCTCTCCCCTGGCTCCGGCTCCGGCTCTCCATCTCCCCCCCCCGGGCGCCATCTCCGGCTGCCCGGCCCTTCCAGGCCAGGTTAAGCTTCCCGTCCCCCTCTCCCCTGGCTCCGCTCCGCTCTCATCTCCCACCCCGGGCTCTGTCTCCAGCTGCGTACGGCTTCAGGCAGTTAAACCCCCCCTCCCATCCATCTCGGCTCTGGGTACCTCCTCCAGGAACCTTGACCACCAGCCGAACCTGTGCCCACTTAGCACCCCCCCTCGGGCTAAACACTCATAGCCACGCCGCCAAGACCTTCGTGCCTGGTACCCGCCAGAGCCCTTAATGTGCCTGATGCACATTTTGCTCTCCATCTCCACCACCCCAGCTCCATCCCGGCTGCCCGGCCACGGCTTCCAGGCCCGGAGGTTAAACTTCCGCATCCCCTCTCCCTCCATCTCCGGCTCCTGACGTACCTCCTCCAGGAACCTCGACCACCAGCCTTGAACCCGTGTACCCAGCACGCACCTCCTCCTCGGGCCTAAACTTACTCATAGCGGCGCCCGCCGGAACTACCTTCGTGCCCCTGGTACCCCGCAGGAAGCCCGCCGTTGCCCCTGGTACTCCGCCCATAAACGCCATTACCCCTGGTACTCCGCAAACTTGCCGTTACCCCTGGTACCCACCAGAGCCCGCCGTGCCCCTGGTACTCCCGCACTTGCACCATTGCCCCTAGTACCCCGCCACACACACTTCACATTACCCCTGGTACCCCTTTCGGCTCACGTGCCCCTGGCTTACACCACGCTCAGCATCTCGTGCCCTAGTACCCCTTTCGGCCTCTCGTGCCCCCGTGGGCCACCCCGCCACACGCGCTCCGTGCCCCTGGTACCCCTTTCGACGCTTCTACGTGCCCCTGGTACCCTACCACACACTCCCGTGCCCCTGGTACCCCTTTCGGCTCCTGCGTGCCCCTGGTACACCGCTCTCAGCATCTGCGTGCCCCTAGTGCCCTT
>NW_024402152.1:0-7923 GCF_016859285.1 Xiphias gladius
TTCAGTTACGGCCTTGCTTTGATCACAGCCATTAAGCACTGATAGTTCTGATGGAAAAAAGTAGAAATGGACCCTTGGTTTAATAACTAGAGCAGACACTCCTTTGGCAGCAACCAACCTCAAACCAAGAGCTTCGAGTTGTGGATCAGACCTGCTACAGCGTTTAAAAAAAGGAATTTCAGACCGTTCTTCCTACAGAACTGACTTCAGCTCAACCATATTGTTAGGATGTCTGGTGTGAACGACTCTGAGCTCATTCTACAGCATCTATACTATAGGTTAAGGTCTGACTCGACCGCCCCCCCCCAGAAGGATTTTCATGGTTTTGAGTCATTCTTGCTGAGCTTCAGCTGGCAGACCAACCACCTGACATTATCCTGTAAGATGCCTTGATCAGCAGGGTACCCCAACATGGCTTGAGCTGGTCCGGGCCAGAAGCAGCAAAGGCCCAAATCATGATTCTCCTCAACTCCACTTCACTGTCAGGATGGCGTTTTCATGCTGGTGTACGGTGCCTTTTACACCATATGTGGTGCTGCATGTTCTCACAAACAATTCCTTTCGAGTTTCATCAGTCCACAAAACTTATATTATTGTATGTTGATGTGTCGTTAACTGAGGGGTTCACATACTTTTCCAACTTACACTGTGAAGGCTTGAATGATGTTTCGGTATGATGGAGGGCGATCACGATGACCGTCCACACTTTCCGAACCTTCAGAGTTCATGGCTCAGCCACGAACAGAGCCACGCACCTGTAGAGGTCTCCCTTGCAGGAATATAGATTTTAAAAAATATGGATATTTTCCCTCATCTAACTATATATGTATATAACTTTATAGAATAAAATCTAATATAAGCGTAACTGTGAATTTGAAGATGAGGCTATATGGATATTATTTTACTTTCCTCCTCTGAAATGGTTGAAGGGATTTTGGTTTTTTAAGATAGGAAAATAATTCAGTCTAACCACCTAAGCGACATTAGTCGAGGATAAATCAAACATCTTTTCTTAAATGTATATTTGCCGTAAAGAAAGGTCAAAAGTCCAGTTCTATTTTTGTACAGAAACCTCATTTCTAGGAGGCAGGGTTGAAAAAGAAATAGACTGTAGCAGGTTCTGAACAAATTAATTTTGACAAATGAAAAGTGAAACATTTTTCAAAACTCATTGAAAAAGAAAAAGAACAGGCATTTTGAGGAGCTCATTTCAGTTTCATGTGTTGTTCTGCTGGTTTCACTCGGGCTGTGACATATTTGGATGCTTTTTCTCTGCAAAAAGTTATTTTTAGTTCTTACGAAAATAGTTTTATGAAAATCACAGTTTGCGCGCCATTGTAACAGACACTCAATACACTGGAACATTTTCATGAATGATAGGATATGTCATTTCTTGATTGATTTGTTCTCCGTGCTTTCCTCTTCCTCCACACAGATGGTGTAGCAATGGTGATGAATTACTTATGTAGCTCTGCTGCTTACGAGTGTAGTGATGTTAAAACAGGAGAGAATCATTTGCAAACTATGCTGCATTGATTCAGTGACCTGTAGCTACGCCTATTCATAAACGCGAAACCTGCACTAATACGGTGATTTAGAATTTGAATTCATCTCGTTGTGTTTCCGATGTCGAGTCAGTTTGACTCTTTGCATCAAAGTTTAGCGCACTGAAACTCAGACGTGATAAACGACCCAGAGCAAAAGGTAAAATATCGCAATACAAATTTCAGACCATTCAGCAGAGTTAACTCTATGTTTGCGGAAACACTAAAGTCTGTATTGCACGAAGGCTAATGATCGATCTAACTGCAGCTATTGCACTGAACCGCTAATGATTTTAAAAACCAGGCGCTTTCGCTAATACTGTTGCCATATGTGTGGATTTGACGTGAGTGATAAGAGGCTTGCGTTCAGTGTGGTGAGTATTGACGCTTCGCCTCCATGCGCACGACAATGTCTCTGCTGCAGAAGACACCGCGAGGCTCCTGATTGGACTTTTAATTATAATCTGTGTCCCGGCAGCTCGGATGGAGCCGGACTCATCAGCCCCACTGAAGCTCACCCTGAGGATGGCTGCTGTGTTCCAGATGTTTACAATATTTAAACTGGAATCTGCCTGTAACAGCAGATGTGTCTGATATGGAAGTTTCTGGAAAGTCGGTGACCGTTAATTTCTGACTGATCTTGTGCAGTGTCCTGAGATTTAAGTCGTAACAGAATGAAGCCAGCGCAGTGGCCGTGCATCAAAACCACCCACCGCACCTCTCTCAATATGTAGACGCGCGTGTCGTTCCTGCTGCTGTGTGAGGGACTACAAATTGTTTCATAAACTCAAAAGAAACAGTCTTAGATACAAAACGTGTTCAAAATTGTATTTGGGAAAGCTCTTTATTCTGTGAGCAGATGCAGATTATTGTGGAGCCAAGTAAAAGAGCTAAAACTCAACACGTGACGGGTGATTTGTACTTGTGGAGATGTCTGTGGGCAATTGCGCCCCCGTTAAACACAACAACGCAAAAATGGACACGTGCTCTTTTTTGTGTGGATCAGTGTCTGTCCCTGGACTGTAGAGAGGGCCAATGTTAAGAAGATGTCCTGCGTGTGGAGACGATCTTAAAAGCTAAATATCCTAAACTTTTAATCAGGAATGGTTTTGTGAGTTCTATCTGACCCGGGCGAATTGTTTGTGTCACAGAGTGTGAGACAGAGCCTCCCTGATACAGTGTATAGCCCAGGTCAAATGAAAGATATCACTAGAGGACACTGTCAGATGTGGACATTTGTTATTCATAGTGAGGCGTGGGTTTGAGCTCAGGTCTTATACAGGCTGACTGGATAGGCTTTCCATCACAGAGGGTGAGGTCTTGACTATTTAAAAGATCTGCACAAATGGGTCCAAGGATTCCATGGTTTCCTACGTTTTGTCTCAGGTGCATCATTGAACTGCAGTCATCTTTTAAACACCAACAAAACCTCCAACAGTCAAGAAACCTTTATCTCTAGTTCAACTCGACAATTTCTTTCAATCAAATCTTCTGCTAGGGACTTCTTTCATCCTGTGAGGACTAAAGACTCATAAGAAAACTGACCAAAGCCACACAACAAACTTCCAGCATACAAAACTATGAGCTTCGACTTTCCAGAGCCTTCTAAGTTCACTCATATTTAACCTATGAGCATGAACACTCCCCCACCCCGGGGAGATGCGCGCGGAATGAGTTCATAAATTTTAAAAAGAAATATAGATGAATGATTGGAAAGATAAAGCACTCGCACCTAGGTGTAATAAACCATGTAGGAGATGGTCACTGTCAGTACTGGACTGTGCCTGCTCATATTTACCATATTCACTAACAACAGGACCATAAATGTGCCAAAAATTGAAATCACTGCCTTACTGACACCCCTAATGTCATCTTTTATATGTCTAATCAAGCCCTTTATATCACGCCCGGCTCCCCAGCTGCGATACATAGTAAGCTGCAGCTGTGACTTCAGCACTGGGCTTTCTTCTTCTTCATCAACTTTGTGGTCCAAGCCATTCTGGGCGGCGGTGTTGTCCAGAAATTCCAGCGTCACTGGTCAAGAGGAGTTGGTGGAGGAGTATGACCCAGCGGTCGGTTTCTCTGATTGGTTCACTGTCCTCCTCGGGGATGGGCTTCTCGTTCACATCTTCCAGCAGGGGCTGGGTTTGTCTTCTGTACCATCCACCCGCACGTCTGCTGGCAGGTGCAGGCCTCTCCTGCGTCCACGTTTGGAGATAGTTTTATGCAACTGTGAGGCTGGAACAATGCGCATATTTCTCCCTTCTAGCATCAAGGATGGTGTTCCAGCACCTCTGCTGCAAAACAGTTCCAGCATCTTCCTGGGGCGTCTTAAAGTGTAACCCTGTCTAACCTTTTCCTGGATAGACAGGACGCGTTGTCCCTGATGGAAGGTGACCTGAAGAACACGGAGGACAAACAGCAGACCGGTCTCAACTGCTTTTATTGACTCCAACCGCCATTTACCGAGCTGCTGGGAGGGCATGTTGAGGAGATGTTAGGAGGAGGCAACCAGAAGCCTTGCAGGACTTTGAACCACTTCCCATCATAACCTCCCTTGGCCCCAGCAGTTTGCAGGCTGGGGGCCACTCCTCACTGCTGTCATTCAGACTCTGGGCGTGCTTACAGGCCCTGGTAGCTGAGTGATTTTTAGGGGATGTCTATGAGTTTACAGTCATTTCAAGAGACATTTATCATTTTTCACTTCATAACAACACAGAGAATTGCATACTGCAGTGCTTCAGCTGATAATAAATATGTCAAATACAAGCTCACTGAAACTGAGGAGGGATGGTTTCTGTTGGAGTTGGGCATCTTCTGGCTTCAAACTCCGCGTCCCTCATCTTCATGCTGGTGTTCACTTCCCACACCTGGAAACAAGGAACGAAGATATGATGAGCAGATTGGATATATTTAGAATAAATCAGTGTCATGTTCACTCCAAGCTACTGTGAAATCTTCTCCAAGTTGTGGTCTTACCAGCTTGAGAAAGTCTGACCTCTCGTCTCTTCAAAGTCCTCCAGTTCAAACTTTCCAGGCCTTCAAACAGAAAAGAAAACACAAGACTCATCTTTACTGTTCCTCTCTTTTCTCGTACAGATTGGTTTGACAGGGCAGAGTTAATGTCAAGTGTAGTGCTGACTGTGTCTTTGAGTGTGTGCTTGGCGTGTAGGTGTGTGTGTGTGTGTGTGTGAGTGTGTCTGTGTATGTTTCAGTAACTCACTGCCTCTCAGTGTGTGTTTGCTCTCTCCGCCAGCAGCTCCAGTCTCATGTCTTCCTTAGTCACCTCCAGATGGAGTTGTTTTCTGCTGAAGCCTCAGAAGATTCAGCCACCAGTGCAATCTAAACAACATACAAGAGACCACATGTTTTTAAGTTTAAGTACAATAAACAGTTAGGAAACTTTGCTTTTATCTTATGCTGGTGTGGACATGAAAACTAAAGTGGGTCTTACCTGGGAGCTTGTAGAGGTATGTACTTGCTAGATCTGCAGAGCCCGCTCATATATGGGTGTGTTAAAACACCTGTAGAGTAAATAAAATAATAATGTTGATCATTAGTTTCTTATTCAGAGACTTAATGATACATCTGAAATTTGTTTTGGGAGTAACTCAAGTAAAACAAAAACAAACTCTCACATACCCTGATGGGTCTTTAGATGCCTCTACTTCCTTCAGTAAATTCCATTGGTATTTTTTTTTGTTGCTGTATAATAAAGTACAGAACAAGCTAAACTGTCAAAAGCGATAGCAACGAAACTTCACTAGTGTAAGGTTCAGCGATCGATTTGAAATTATCAAACACAGTTGATCGTCAGACACAAATGAACAGTGTGTGTTCGGGGTGAAGACTGTGTGAAGTCTGTAGAGTTATTCAAATAATCTTTTTTCAAAAGGTCAACGCTGACTGACCTGGGATAACCAAGGGACCTTATGAAAGGCATAAACTGATACAATACCTGTGGTTTCGTCTAAATCTATGCGATGATAATCAAATGGATCATAAATAATCCGGATTAAAGTACACAATTTACATTGGTGTAATCCAGACACAGTGAGATAAAAACACGAAACCATCAGGACCAAAATAATAAATTAGGCAAATTATTTGTATAATAGCCTAATTATTTTCCTAGATAATAATTCACACACACATATTTACAGTGGCAGAGAGAAAGGAAGTATGCAAGCCGTTGGAATATGACTTTGCGTTTTCTGCATTAATTGGTGATAAATGTGATCTGGTCTTCCGTCTGCAAAGTGCCAAGTATAGACAAAGAGATGTGTTTAAACTGATAACACACAAACAATTATAATCTTTCATGTCTTTATTGATCACAGCCATTAAACACTGATAGTTCTGATGGAAAAATGAAAGTGGACCCTTGGTTTTAATAACTAGGCAGACCTCCTTTGGCAGCAATAACCTCAAACCCAGAGCTTCCGGGGCTGTGGATCAGACCCTGCTAGCGTTCAAAAGGAATTTCGAACCCGTTCTTCCTACAGAAACGGCTTCAGCTCCAACCATATTGTTGGGATGTCTGGGGTGAACGACTCTCTGAGCTCATTCTCACGGCTATACTGGAGTTAGGTCTGGGCTCTGACTACCCCAGAAGGATTTTTCATGGTCTTGAAGTCATTCACATTATCCTATAGATGCCTTGATCCTTGAGAATTCTGTTTCCCCCTCAACATGGCCAGCTGGTCCAGGCCCAGAAGCAGCAAGCCCCAATTCATGATTCTCCCTCCACTCTACTTCACTGTCAGGATGACGTTTTCATGCTGGTGTACAATGCACACCATATGTGGTGCTCATGTTCTCCCCAAACAATTCAACTCAAGTTTCATCAGTCCACAAAACTTATATTTGCTTGTGTTGATAATATAGATTAGCTGAGGGGCTTACCACATACTTTTCCAACACACTGTGAAGCTTGAATGATGTTTTCAGTATGATGGAGGCGATCTGATGACCGTCCCCACTTTCGAACCTTCAGAGTTCTGACTCAGCCACGAACAGAGCCGCACCTGTGGCAGAATAATTCAGTCCTAGCCACCCCTCGCTGACATTAGTGAAGGGATAAATCCAAACATCTTTTTTCTTAAATGTATATTTGTCGTAAAGAAGGTCAAAAGTCAGTTCTATCTTTTACAGAAACCTCATTTCTGGAGGCAGGGTTGAAAAATAGACTGTCACGGTTCTGAACAACAATTTTGACAAATGAAAAATTGACATTTTCAAAACTCGTGTGAAAGAAAAAGAACAGGCATTTAAGGAGCTCATTTCCAGTTTCATGTGTCGTTCTGCTGGTTTTTCCTCAGGCTGTGACATATTTGGATGCTTTTTTCTCTGCGCAAAGACTTTTTTGATTCATACTTAAAATAGTTTTATTAGAAACACAGTTTACGCCGTTGTAACAGTCACTCAATACACTGGAACATTTTCATGAACTGACCAGGATATGTCATTTCTTGATTGATTTGTTCTCCTTTTCCTTCCTCACACAGATCCTTAGTGTAGCAATGTTGATGAGGTACTTATGTGATGTGATGACACTTATGAGTGTGATGATGTTAAAACAGGGAGAATCGTTGCAAACACATCTGCATTGATTCAGTGACCTTAATAGCTACGCCTATTCATGAACGCTGAAACCTGCACTAATACGAGGTGATTTAGAATTTTGAATTCAGCTCGTTGTGTTTCAGTGTCAGTCAGTTTGACTCTTTGCATCAAAAGAAGTTTAGCGCACTGAAACTCAGACGTGATATTGACCCAGAGCAAAAGGTAAAATATCATAATGGAATTTCAGACCATTCAACAGGTTAACTCTATGTTTGCGACACTGAAAGTCCTGTGTGCACGAAGGCTAATGATCAGTCTAACTGCAGCTGTGCACTGAACCGCTAATGATGCAAAACAGGCCCTTTCCTTAATGCACTGTTGCCATATGTGTGGATTTGACATTGAGTGATAAGAGGCTGCGTTCAGTGTGGTGAGTATTGACGCTTCGCCTCCATGCGCACATTTCAATGTCTCTGCTGCAGACACCGCGAGGAGAAAATCTGATTGGACTTTTAGTATAATCACAAGGTCCCGACAGCTCCGGATGGAGCCGGATCATCAGCCCACTGACTCACCCTGAGGATGGCTGCTGTGTTCCAGATGTTTACAATGTTGAAACCTGGAATCTGCCTGTAACAGCAGATGTGTCTGATAAGGAAGTTTCTGGAAAGTCGTGACCGTTAGTTTCTGACTGATCCTTGTGCAGTGTGTCCTGGATTTAAGTCATTAACGAAATATTCAGCGCGATTGGCCGTGCGTAAAACCGCACCGCACCTCTCTCAATATGTGAACGCGCGTGTGTCGATCCTGCTGC
>NW_024402153.1:0-7911 GCF_016859285.1 Xiphias gladius
TAGATTAATATTAGCATAGTAATAATAATTGTTTTAATAGTCAAGTATCTTCATTAAGGTCACAAGACCATGCTTAACATCTATTTACAGTATTTACGCGATGAGTGTTGAGGAATCATGTCAAATACATAGTCACATGCTCATTTTTAACTAAGTGGGAGACTACTTGGACACTGCTAAACTTATTGACAATAATTGGAAGTGCAGTTTATTTTTGGTATCAGGTTATTTGATGTCAATGCTCAGTCACCAATTCGTAAATGGCCTGGCAGCAGAGCACAGGAACAGATCCTATGCCTCAAACTGCTAATTTGTTTTTTGTTTTTTGTTTTAACCTGTTTTACATTAAACTACAGAAACTATAGACAACAGACAATAGACAGATATTAGATATTAAATTTCTGCAAATAATTTCTGGACTGATGGAGGAATGAAAAAAAGCTTATGTTTTCCAATGATAATCTTAAATAATGGTGCAGCAGTTTAGGATTTAATTTTCACATTGGTAAGATTACAGAAAGGAAGTTTGCATCCCATATCTGTATTTGTCCTATATTTTTGAGGAGACAAAGCTACTGTTTAAGTAAGCTTTATCAGATGTTATTCACTCCCCCCTAATGCATGGCAACAGGAAACATGTGTTACCCATCTTCTAGATATCACACACACATACACAAACACACACACACAAATAAATAAATAAAAGAAAAATGAAATTGATTAAAAATTGAAATACTTCACTACTTCCTCTGTCTATTAGAGCAAACATTTCTATTATTCCCTAAATTTATGAACATTCATATGAATATTTATCAACTCAGTAGACTGGTAGTGTCTTTTATTAAACGAATATTAAGAATGTATGTGTGTGGTTCAGCTCACATGAGTTCTGTATTTGACAAGGTCTGTTATGGTTTATATCACAGTGAACCAACTTCTATACCACTGCACGTACACAGTAATAAACAGCTGTGTCCTCGTTGCAGATTCTGTCCGTTAATGTCACAGAACCGGGTAGAAGTGTATGTGGTAAAGGAACTTGTTCTTCAGAGCATCGCTTTGATAAAAGTCACCTCCTCCTAATCTATGAAAAAAATCCAGTCCATTGGTTTTCCTTCACGGTGTCTGATCCAACCTGTTGCATATAGCTGTTATCAGTCAAAGAATAACCAGAGACCTGACAGGTGATGGTCAAAGTCTGTCCAGGCTGCACGTGACCTTGAGTCTGCTGGATGAGATCAATACTGTTCACACTCAGGAAACAGAAATCAACATTATCTCCATCATTCATCTGATCATTCAGTGTTTCTAATGTGTTTATTAGTGTGAATCCACTGAAAGCTCTCAGGATCCAGCCAGCAAAACATCAGGAGCTACAGAGAACATGATGTTGAAGCTGAACTGATGTGAGAGCCTCTGTCCTCTCACTGACACACAGACACAAACTTCTACTTCTATGAGGAACCTTCATTTGAATATTGCTGAATATTTATATTTCTCTGTCAAGAAGGTAAAGGATTATGAAGATGTTTTTTCTCCTTTTTATGCGTGTTTTGACCACTTTCTCGCATGACAAAAAAGACAAAAAAGAAAAGAGTCACCGCTATATTTTAGCAGATGTCTGAAGACAGAACTCTAAATCTGTGAATAGGCAAATATTCATCTAAGCAGCAGGCCTGTTCAATTGTCCTGTCATAAGTTAAACTGGGCTGTGTGTCCACTGATCTCTGTCATCCTGTGTGTCACAAGGAAGATTACTGAGTTTCCACAGAGACTCAGCAGATCAAGTGGCTGCCACGAATGAGTCAATTATTTTGGAGATCAGTTTGAAATGAAAACATTAGTTAAATTTAAGTCTATTGATTGAAATAATTGTTGATAATATGCTTAGGAATTAATATAATATGATGTAATAAGCTGGGATTCTTACGAGTGATACTAAACATTATGTCTGAAATTGCGTACAGTAAATGTAATATGGAGAAAACTGAATGCTCACTTATTTGGTGGTAAATAGAGGAAGTAGTTTTCTTATACTCACTATTACTGTCTCTCACTGTGTCTCTCTGGCATTCAGCACACTACTGTGTCCTCAGTTTTCGACTGTTCATCTGTAGATAGACTTTACTGCTGGAGTCGTCTCTGGAGATGGAGAATCTACCCTGGACTGACGGGGAGTAATACGCAAGGAGAACTATAAAAGATTCTGTAGCAGTCCTCCAGTCCATTCTGGGAGCCTGTCACAGTCAGTTCCTCCAGAGCTTCCAAACTTAAGCAAGATGTTGTGCAGGTGAGTCTGTGGGATTCTCCAGATACTTATAACTTGGGTCCAGATTATGTTATGGTCTGACCTTCAGTACCAGTGAAACTACACAACCACCACCACCTCAGCTGCTTTTGAGAACAAATTGAAAGTGAAACAGCATAACGAAATAAAGCACCATTTTTAACAAATAACAAATACTGATTAAGACGTGGCAGCCATTGATTTATCTGAAGACTAGAATTAAACTATAATTTTTTATTTTATTTATATTTTTTATGTTTGCTGAAGGATCCTGCAGATTTTTTTCTATAATTGGACTCCCCTCAACTTCTGATTTGCAAAGTCTTCACTGCTGTTGACTTTTTTAAATATTGTTAAAATTTAAAATAGTTGAATTCCAGATATATTTACAATTGGATGTACTTACCTTAATAATCATTTGAAATTTCTTACATTTGTGTTTTGCTTCTTCGGTATTGCCAAGCAGCAGTTAACGAAAAGCAAGTTAATAATCTAACTGAACGCTTGCTTGATGTGCTGCAGCTGGTTGAAGGCCTGGATTTCTTTAAACTTCTGAAGGTTTCAGTTCTCAAATTGTGTTTGAGACTGCAGACATACAGAAACTCACAAAACCTTGGGAGGAAATTAACTACCTAACAACTAGAGCTTATGACGATATGCCAAATAATAATTGTTGTATTTAAGATAAAAATGTGCGACTTATCTATTAATGATGTTGTAGAAACTGTCTTTTATTTAAATCAAATTTGAGGAAGAAGAAAAAAAAGAAAAAAAGATTTACCGAAGTATGGACAGTTAAGTGAAATGCGTCAGAAACAACAGGTTGAACCTCCATTTATTCTGTAAAGCTCCAGTCTTTACTGTACGTTTATTCTGTCATTTAACAACATCAATCTCTGAAAAAATAAGACAAATAAAGACTTGTTAATCTCATGTGAGACCTTAATCATAAAATCTTTCTTCTAAACTGTTTATTGCTCCTTCTGTCTCAGTCGAGAGTCGTTTAATGGCTGTTAAGCAAGATGCCTTTCTAATAATATGATTTCTCATTTTATACTCTGTTTAAAAAATATTTTTTCTAATAATATTTCTATCATTGGTTCCCCCAAAGTGTTTGATATAACTTTATTCTATCATTTTCTTGAGCTACTTGAACTATGGACGTAATCATGTAGAATAATTGTGGTAAGGAGAATGAGGACAGTAAGTACTGTGCAGCACTTTAGACCAACTCCAGTCCTGTGAGTCTCGAGCACAATAATAAACAGCAAGATCTTCAGTCTTCAATTTGTTCATCTGCTGAATACAGCGCTGTGTCTGCTGTCATCTCTGGAGATGGTAAGCCGTATGGACTGACTGAGTAATAGTCAGTGCTACCACTGCCACTGATAGCAGCAATCCACTCAGATGCTTTTTCCAGGAGCCTGTGACCCAGGCCATAAGCGTAGCTACTGAATGTGAATCAGGGCTGTACAGGTCAGTTGTGGGATTACCAGGCCTTTTAACCTGGTTCAGGTCTGTCAGGAGTCTGAGCATCGACACCTGTCAAGATTAAAAGGAAACATCCTTATGTTTAAGATAGAAACTCCAAATAAAAGTGCTAAGATCAGCATCAGTGAAACTCTTCACCTGCCCTTAGTGGATTAAAAAGCAAGCCCTGTCCTATAGTCCATCTTGTTAAACTATTATTGTCCACTGTCCTCTGTCTCCCTCTCTGCCGTCCAGATAGTAGAGTGAAACATCTGAGTTTGCATTGACTCCTCCTCCCCAGGGAGAAGGGATTGAAGGACAGCAATCATTTTTCTTACTGTTGAACAAGGACAGTTATAACACTTGAAGTTTATATTCAGAAATAAATTAATTTGATGGATGAAATACAGATTTAATTTTCTTTCTGACTGTATTCTCTCCTGGCGTCGAAGTTTCTTTAACATTAAATGTTTTTTTTTGTTATTTTTTCCCCTTAAATTAGACTTTTTGTCTCAAAAAGTTCCCCCAAAATAGAATATATAGGCAAAAGTACAGCACACACAAGAAAAATCAGCAGACAAATGTAAAGTAAAAGGTTTTAGCATTTGAGCAACAAATTAATAGATGTCAAGGAGTTTCCTAAATCAAAGTAAGGAATTGTTTTGCTCATGAAACAAACTCTTTGACAAATAATAACTTCAAAATTAAATTTTGTTAAGTAACATTCTTCAGTTGAAGTCCAAAGGGAATTTTGAAGTGTACATAACACACTGAGTAAAAAACAGCATGTAAATGTGAAAGTCTGGAATAGATTATCAACATTATCTCCATCATTCATCTGACCTATTCAGTGTTTTCTAATGTGTTTATTAGTGTGAATCCACTGAAAAGCTCCCTCTAGGATCCAGCTGCTGGCAACTGTATCAGAACCTGAAATTTATAGTTGATGGTGAAGCTGAACTGATGAGATTTTCTGTCGCTCACTGACATACACACATACTTCACTTCCTTATGAGGAAATTTCATTTGAATATTGTTGAATAATACATTTCTTTTTCTTTAAAAATGAGAACAAAATCATGTGAACCATGTTTCCTGTTGATGGTTGGAGATTTGCACTTATGCATTAAAAGATGTACATTCAAAAAAAAAAAAGAGAGAAAAAAAGGCTTTTAACTTTGCCCTCTAAAGGTTTAAAATAGAACTCCAATATATAAGATAAATGGGCAGATACTTAAAAACAGGTGAGACAGCAACAATGATGATGATGAAGATGTTTAGTTTTCCTTTTTCATTGTGTTTGACCACTTTCTCACATAATGTATCAGGAATAAACTTATGACAAAAAAGACAAAAAAAAGAAAATCACTCTTCCTTACTTTAGCAGAAGATTGAAGACAGAACTCCTAAATCTGTGAAAAGGCAAATAAATTACCATCTAAGCAGAAGTGTTTAAAAGCAGTAGCCTGTTCCAATTGTCCGTCATGTTAAACTACGTTTCCACTGATCTCTGTCATCACCAATGCAAGGAAGATTACTGAGTTTCCACAGAGACCTGGCAGATCATGGTCACATAGATAATGAGTCAATGTGGAGCCTAAATAAGACTGCTAACTCATTAATATTATTGATATTATAATATAAGAATAAACACTTAAATGTTTAAGAAAATCTTGGTTCAGTTTTGGAGTCTGGAATTAACTTTGTAGGATTTATTTTTCCAAAAAGCTGCTATTATTAATGATAACATCTGGAGGTTTTCAATGTCCTTTGGTGATAACTGTGGGGCTTAAAACCTGCCTGATATTTATATTTAAAATAGTTTATTGAAAAAAAATCTCCGCCAGTTCAAATAATTGTTGGAATTTCTGTTTTTCAGCACAGGATTTTTTATGTGCCTAACCTTATTTTGAATCAGTTTGAAATGAAAACATTACGTAGTAAATTTAAGTCTATCGTTGAGCAGGTGACATTAATGTCAAATTAATATAATGTGATATAATAGCTGATTCTTGCAGTGATACTAAAACATATTGTCTGAGAGTGGCATTGCAGTAAATGTAATATGGAAGAAACTGAATGTTCCTTGTTGTGGTGGTAAATAGGAAGTAGTTTTCACTTATCTCCTCATTACTATCTCTCCACTGTGTCTCTCTGGCACATTAATACACTGTCCTCGGTTTTTTTTCAGACTGTTCATCTGTAGATAGACTTTACCTGCTGGAGTCGTCTCTGGAGATGGTGAATCTACCCTGGACTGACGGGGAGTAATACATAGGAGAACCTATAAGTGTCTATATAAGCAGTCCTCCAGTCCCATTACCGGGGAGACTGTCTGATCCGGATTCCGCTCAAAACTTCCCAAACTTAAACCCAGATGTTGTGCAGGTGAGGCTGTGATTCTCCAGGTCTTTTAACTGCTGGGTCAGGCTATGTATAGTCTGACCTTCAGTACCAATGGAAACTACACAACCACCACCAGTGTCAGCACCACATCAGCCGCTCCATTGACAATGTGTTTGTCACGTCTTCAAATCCATGAATCCTCCTTAAATATGATGTAAACTGGATCCCTGTTAGGATTTCAATTTACGGTGGGCCTCCTATCACATTCTGCTTTAAGTTAAATTCAGAGACTGAAACTTAATATAACAGAAAATAATGCACCATTTTAACACTTAATAAATACTGATTTAAGACGTGTGTCATTGATTTATCTGAATAAATAGAAGAATTATATATTTTTATTTTTTTTACATGTTTTGCATTGAAGGATCCTGCAGATTTGTTTTCTATAATTGGACTCCTCAACTGATTTGCATAAGTCTTCACTGCCCGTTGACTTTTTAGTGTTAATTTAAAATTTAAAATGGTTAATTCCAGATATTCTGTTACAATTGATTGTGCTTCCTATGTCATCACATTTAAAAGAATTTCTTTATTTTGTGTGTTTCTTGCTTAAGTGTTACCCAAAACATGCCCAGTTAACTGAAAACAAGTTAATCTAACCTGAACTTGCTGCTTCAATGCTGCAGCTGGAGGATTTGAAACCTGGATTTCTTTTAACTTCTGAGGTTTCAGTTCTCAAATTGTGTTTGAGACTGCAGACACTCTAGAAACTCCTGAGCCTTGGGAGGAAATGAGCTACTACTTAACTGGGGAAACTTATGTGACGATATGCAAAATAATATTGTTGTATTTAAAAGATAAAAAATGTCTGCTGACTTATCTATTAATGATGTGTAGAAACTGCTCTTTTATTTAAATCAAATTTGAGAAGAAAAGAAAAAAAAACGTTACAATGGACGAGTTAGAGTGAAGTACGTCAGAAACAACAGGTTGAACCTCCATTTATTCACCAGCAAACTCCAGTCTTTGCACTATTATGTTTATTCTGGCTCATTTTAAACGCACTTAATCTCCTGAAAAATAAGACAAATAAAGACTTGTTAATCTCATGTGGAGGACAATCAGCAAAATCTTTTAACTACACAAACTGTTTGTTAACAAACTGCTGTCTCCAGTAGAAGTGCCGTTTTAATGAAGCTCTGTTAAGCAAGATGCCTATTTAATAATAAGATTTCTACATTTGTATCTCTGTTTAAAAATATTTTTCTATTAATATTTCTATTGTGGACTCCCAAAGTGTTTGGTGTAACTTTATTCTATCATTTTCTTGAGCTACTTGAGCAATGGACATTAATCATGTAGAGATAATTGTGGTAAGATGAGGACAGTGGAGACATGCAGCTGCTGGTTAACTCAGTCACTGAGGTCGACTTTAATAACCAAGCAGCAGAATCTTCCCCAGTCTTCCAGACTGTTCATCTGCAGATACAGCTGCCTTTTGTCTGCTGTCATCTCTGGAGATATTAAACCGACCTTGAACTGACTGAGAGTAGTCGAATAACACTATCAGTATCCAACAGCAACAAAAGCCACTCCAGTCCTTTTCAGGTACCATCTGATCCAGGCCATATCATAGTCTCACTGAATGTGAATCCAGGAGGCTGTAGCCCTGGGTCAGTTTAAGGTTCTCCAGGCCTTTTAACACTGGATTTCAGATTCTGTCAGAGTCTGAGCATCAACACCTGTCAAGATTAAAAGGAAACATCATATGTATTAAGATAGAAACTCAAATAGAGAATTATTTA
>NW_024402154.1:0-7823 GCF_016859285.1 Xiphias gladius
GAGCCTAGCAGCTCAAATGAATATTTGAGTCAAATGAAGTTTCTCTCGGCGAATAGGCCAAAAATCAACATCTGCTGTGATTCTGGCCCGTCTTGCTGAAATCAAATGAAAGCATGTTTGCCATCATCAGTCATGCAATTTCTTGGGTTCCAAAATCTTAAAAGTAGTTAGATGAGCTTGAGGGTCGACAACATGTCTTATATACATATATGTTTCCAAAAGAAACAAGCTGTTTAGACTATATTATGTTCAAATTCCCTCTCTCGTCACGAATGAACATCAAATCAAACATGTACTGCGTTTTCAAAAATGCTTATGCAAACTCAATTCAAAGCACATACATACCTTGCTTATGGAGTCTTCTTAAAGTACAAAGTTTTCTAAAACGATCTGGCAAGAATTAAGAGCCTAGCAGCTCAAATGAATATTTGAGTCAAATGAAGTTTTCTCGAATAGGCGCCAAAAATCAACATCTGCTGTGATTCTGGCCCGTCTGCACTGAAATCAATGAAAGCATGTTTGCCATCATCAGTCATACAATTTCTTGGGTTCCAAAATCTTAAAGTAGTTAGATGAGCTTGAGGGTCGACAACATGTCTTATATACATATATGTTCAAAAGAAACAAGCTGTTTAGACTATATTATGTTCAAATTCCTCTCTCATGGCGAATGAACATCAAATCAAACATGTACTGCGTTTTCAAAAAGTGCTTATGCAAACTCAATTCAAAAGCACATACTTACCTTGCTTATGGAGTCTTCTTAAAGTACAAAGTTTTCTAAAACGATCTGGCAAGAATTAAGAGCCTAGCAGCTCAAATGAATATTTGAGTCAAATGAGAGTTTTCTCGCGAATAGGCGCCAAAATCAACATCTGCTGTGATTCTGGCCCGTCTGCACTGAAATCAAATGAAAGCATGTTTGCCATCATCAGTCATGCAATTTCTTGGGTTCCAAAATCTTAAAGTAGTTAGATGAGCTTGAGGGTCGACAACATGTCTTATATACATATATGTTCCAAAAGAAACAAGCTGTTTAGACTATATTATGTTCAAATTCCTCTCTAAATGGCGAATGAACATCAAATCAAACATGTACTGCGTTTTCAAAAAGTGCTTATACAAACTCAATTCAAAGCACATACATACCTTGCTTATGGAGTCTTCTTAAAGTACAAAGTTTTCTAAAACGATCTGGCAGAATTAAGAGCCTAGCAGCTCAAATGAATATTTGAGTCAAATGAAGTTTCTCGGCGAATAGGCGCCAAAATCAACATCTGCTGTGATTCTGGCCCGTGTATACTGAAATCAAATGAAAGCATGTTTGCCATCATCAGTCATGCAATTTCTTGGGTTCCAAAATCTTAAAGTAGTTAGATGAGCTTGAGGGTCGACAACATGTCTTATATACATATATGTTCCAAAAAACAAGCTGTTTAGAATATATTATGTTCAAATTCCCTCTCTCGTTGCGAATGAACATCAAATCAAACATGTACTGTATTAAGAAAAAAGTGCTTATGCAAACTCAATTCAAAGCACATACATACCTTGCTTATGGAGTCTTCTTAAAGTAAAAAAGTTTTCTAAAACGATCTGGCAAGAATTAAGAGCCTAGCAGCTCAAATGAATATTTGAGTCAAATGAAGTTTTCTCGGCGAATAGACGCCAAAAATCAACATCTGCTGTGATTCTGGCCCGTGTGCGCACTGAAATCAAATGAAAGCATGTTTGCCATCATCAGTCATGCAATTTCTTGGGTTCCAAAATCTTAAAGTAGTTAGATGAGCTTGAGGGTCGACAACATGTCTTATATACATATATGTTCCAAAAGAAACAAGCTGTTTAGACTATATTATGTTCAAATTCCTCTCTAAATGCGAATGAACATCAAATCAAACATGTACTGCGTTTTCAAAAAGTGCTTATGCAAACTCAATTCAAAGCACATACGTACCTTGCTTATGGAGTCTTCTTAAAGTACAAAGTTTTCTAAAACGATCTGGCAAGAATTAAGAGCCTAGCAGCTCAAATGAATATTTGAGTCAAATGAGATTTTCTCGCGAATAGGCCAAAAATCAACATCTGCTGTGATTCTGGCCCGTGTGTACTGAAATCAAATGAAAGCATGTTTGCCATCATCAGTCATGCAATTTCTTGGGTTCCAAAATCTTAAAGTAGTTAGATGAGCTTGAGGGGTCGACAACATGTCTTATATACATATATGTTCCAAAAGAAACAAGCTGTTTAGACTATATTATGTTCAAATTCCCTCTCTCAAATGCGAATGAACATCAAATCAAACATGTACTGCGTTTTCAAAAAATGCTTATGCAAACTCAATTCAAAGCACATACATACCTTGCTTATGGAGTCTTCTTAAAGTACAAAGTTTTCTAAAACGATCTGGCAAGAATTAAGAGCCTAGCAGCTCAAATGAATATTTGAGTCAAATGAAGTTTTCTCGCGAATAGGCCAAAAATCAACATCTGCTGTGATTCTGGCCGTGTCTGCACTGAAATCAAATGAAAGCATGTTTGCTATCATCAGTCATGCAATTTCTTGGGTTCCAAAATCTTAAAGTAGTTAGATGAGCTTGAGGGTCGACAACATGTCTTATATACATATATGTTCCAAAAGAAACAAGCTGTTTAGACTATATTATGTTCAAATTCCCTCTCTAAATGCGAATGAACATCAAATCAAACATGTACTGCGTTTTCAAAAATGCTTATACAAACTCAATTCAAAAGCACATACTTACCTTGCTTATGGAGTCTTCTTAAAGTACAAAGTTTTCTAAAACGATCTGGCAGAATTAAGAGCCTAGCAGCTCAAATGAATATTTGAGTCAAATGAAGTTTTCTCGGCGAATAGGCGTAAAATCAACATCTGCTGTGATTCTGGCCCGTGTGCACACTGAAATCAAATGAAAGCATGTTTGCCATCATCAGTCATGCAATTTCTTGGGTTCCAAAATCTTAAAGTAGTTAGATGAGCTTGAGGGGTCGACAACATGTCTTATATACATATATGTTACACAAGAAACAAGCTGTTTAGACTATATTATGTTCAAATTCCCTCTCTCGTCGCAAATGAACATCAAATCAAACGTACTGCGTTTTCAAAAAATGCTTTTAAAAACTCAATTCAAAGCACATACATACCTTGCTTATGGAATCTTCTTAAAGTACAAAGTTTTCTAAAACGATCTGGCACGAATTAAGAGCCTAGCAGCTCAAATGAATATTTGAGTCAAATGAAGATTTTCTCGCGAATAGGCCAAAAATCAACATCTGCTGTGATTCTGGCCCGTGTGCGCACTGAAATCCAATGAAAGCATGTTTGCTATCATCAGTCATGCAATTTCTTGGGTTCCAAAATCTTAAAGTAGTTAGATGAGCTTGAGGGGTCGACAACATGTCTTATATACATATATGTTCCAAAAGAAACAAGCTGTTTAGACTATATTATGTTCAAATTCCCTCTCTCGTTGCGAATGAACATCAAATCAAACATGTACTGCGTTTTCAAAAAATGCTTATGCAAACTCAATTCAAAGCACATACATACCTTGCTTATGGAGTCTTCTTATGGAGTCTTCTTAGAGTACAAAGTTTTCTAAAACGATCTGGCAAGAATTAAGAGCCTAGCAGCTCAAATGAATATTTGAGTCAAATGAAGTTTTCTCGGCGAATAGACGCCAAAAATCAACATCTGCTGTGATTCTGGCCCGTGTGCGCACTGAAATCAAATGAAAGCATGTTTGCCATCATCAGTCATGCAATTTCTTGGGTTCCAAAATCTTAAAGTAGTTAGATGAGCTTGAGGGGTCGGCAACATGTCTTATATACATATATGTTCCAAAAGAAACAAGCTGTTTAGACTATATTATGTTCAAATTCCTCTCTAAATCGAATGAACATCAAATCAAACATGTACTGCGTTTTCAAAAAGTGCTTATGCAAACTCAATTCAAAAGCACATACATACCTTGCTTATGAGTCTTCTTAAAGTACAAAGTTTTCTAAAACGATCTGGCAAAATTAAGAGCCTAGCAGCTCAAATGAATATTTGAGTCAAATGAAGTTTTCTCGGCGAATAGACGCCAAAAATCAACATCTGCTGTGATTCTGGCCCGAAAGCATGTTTGCCATCATCAGTCATGCAATTTCTTGGGTTCCAAAATCTTAAAGTAGTTAGATGAGCTTGAGGGTCGACAACATGTCTTATATACATATATGTTCCAAAAGAAACAAGCTGTTTAGACTATATTATGTTCAAATTCCTCTCTCGTCGCGAATGAACATCAAATCAAACATGTACTGCGTTTTCAAAAAAGTGCTTATGCAAACTCAATTAAAAGCACATACATACCTTGCTTATGGAGTCTTCTTAAAGTACAAAGTTTTCTAAAACGATCTGGCAAGAATTAAGAGCCTAGCAGCTCATCTGCTGTGATTCTGGCCCGTGTGCGCACTGAAATCAAATGAAAGCATGTTTGCCATCATCAGTCATGCAATTTCTTGGGTTCCAAAATCTTAAAGTAGTTAGATGAGCTTGAGGGGTCGACAACATGTCTTATATACATATATGTTCCAAAAGAAACAAGCTGTTTAGACTATATTATGTTCAAATTCCCTCTCTAAATGAATGAACATCAAATCAAACATGTACTGCGTTTTCAAAAAGTGCTTATGCAAACTCAATTCAAAGCACATACATACCTTGCTTATGGAGTCTTCTTAAAGTACAAAGTTTTCTAAAAGGATCTGGCAAGAATTAAGAGCCTAGCAGCTCAAATGAATATTTGAGTCAAATGAAGTTTTCTCGCTGAAAAGACGCCAAAAATCAACATCTGCTGTGATTCTGGCCCGTGTGCGCACTGAAATCCAATGAAAGCATGTTTGCTATCATCAGTCATGCAATTTCTTGGGTTCCAAAATCTTAAAGTAGTTAGATGAGCTTGAGGGGTCGACAACATGTCTTATATACATATATGTTCCAAAAGAAACAAGCTGTTTAGACTATATTATGTTCAAATTCCCTCTCTCGTGGCGAATGAACATCAAATCAAACATGTACTGCGTTTTCAAAAAAGTGCTTATGCAAACTCAATTCAAAGCACATACTTACCTTGCTTATGGAGTCTTCTTAAAGTACAAAGTTTTCTAAAACGATCTGGCAAGAATTAAGAGCCTAGCAGCTCAAATGAATATTTGAGTCAAATGAAGTTTTCTCGGCGAATAGACGCCAAAAATCAACATCTGCTGTGATTCTGGCCCGTGTGCGCACTGAAATCCAATGAAAGCATGTTTGCCATCATCAGTCATGCAATTTCTTGGGTTCCAAAATCTTAAAGTAGTTAGATGAGCTTGAGGGGTCGACAACATGTCTTATATACATATATGTTCCAAAAGAAACAAGCTGTTTAGACTATATTATGTTCAAATTCCCTCTCTCGTCGCGAATGAACATCAAATCAAACATGTACTGCGTTTTCAAAAAGTGCTTATGCAAACTCAATTCAAAGCACATACATACCTTGCTTATGGAGTCTTCTTAAAGTACAAAGTTTTCTAAAACGATCTGGCAAGAATTAAGAGCCTAGCAGCTCAAATGAATATTTGAGTCAAATGAAGTTTTCTCGGCGAATAGACGCCAAAATCAACATCTGCTGTGATTATGGCCCGTCTGCACTGAAATCCGATGAAAGCATGTTTGCCATCATCAGTCATGCAATTTCTTGGGTTCCAAAATCTTAAAGTAGTTAGATGAGCTTGAGGGGTCGACAACATGTCTTATATACATATATGTTCCAAAAGAAACAAGCTGTTTAGACTATATTATGTTCAAATTCCTCTCTAAATGAATGAACATCAAATCAAACATGTACTGCGTTTTCAAAAAGTGCTTATGCAAACTCAATTAAAAGCACATACATACCTTGCTTATGGAGTCTTCTTAAAGTACAAAGTTTTCTAAAACGATCTGGCAAGAATTAAGAGCCTAGCAGCTCAAATGAATATTTGAGTCAAATGAAGTTTTCTCGGCGAATAGACACAAAAACTCAACATCTGCTGTGATTCTGGCCCGTCTGCGCACTGAAATCAAATGAAAGCATGTTTGCCATCATCAGTCATGCAATTTCTTGGGTTCCAAAATCTTAAAGTAGTTAGATGAGCTTGAGGGGTCGACAACATGTCTTATATACATATATGTTCCAAAAGAAACAAGCTGTTTAGACTATATTATGTTCAAATTCCCTCTCTCATCGCGAATGAACATCAAATCAAACATGTACTGCGTTTTCAAAAAAGTGCTTATGCAAACTCAATTCAAAGCACATACATACCTTGCTTATGGAGTCTTCTTAAAAGTACAAAGTTTTCTAAAACGATCTGGCAAGAATTAAGAGCCTAGCAGCTCAAATGAATATTTGAGTCAAATGAAGTTTTCTCGCGAATAGACGCCAAAAATCAACATCTGCTGTGATTCTGGCCCGTGTGCGCACTGAAATCCAATGAAAGCATGTTTGCCATCATCAGTCATGCAATTTCTTGGGTTCCAAAATCTTAAAGTAGTTAGATGAGCTTGAGGGGTCGACAACATGTCTTATATACATATATGTTCCAAAAGAAACAAGCTGTTTAGACTATATTATGTTCAAATTCCCTCTCTCGTCGCGAATGAACATCAAATCAAACATGTACTGCGTTTTCAAAAAAGTGCTTATGCAAACTCAATTCAAAGCACATACATACCTTGCTTATGGAGTCTTCTTAAAGTACAAAGTTTTCTAAAACGATCTGGCAAGAATTAAGAGCCTAGCAGCTCAAATGAATATTTGAGTCAAATGAAGTTTTCTCGGCGAATAGACGCCAAAAATCAACATCTGCTGTGATTCTGGCCCGTGTGCTCTCTGAAATCCAATGAAAGCATGTTTGCTATCATCAGTCATGCAATTTCTTGGGTTCCAAAATCTTGAAGTAGTTAGATGAGCTTGAGGGGTCGACAACATGTCTTATATACATATATGTTCCAAAAGAAACAAGCTGTTTAGACTATATTATGTTCAAATTCCCTCTCTAAATGAATGAACATCAAATCAAACATGTACTGCGTTTTCAAAAAGTGCTTATGCAAACTCAATTCAAAGCACATACATACCTTGCTTATGGAGTCTTCTTAAAGTACAAAGTTTTCTAAAAGGATCTGGCAAGAATTAAGAGCCTAGCAGCTCAAATGAATATTTGAGTCAAATGAAGTTTTCTCGTGAATAGGCGTAAAAATCAACATCTGCTGTGATTCTGGCCCGTGCTTTACTGAAATCAAATGAAAGCATGTTTGCCATCATCAGTCATGCAATTTCTTGGGTTCCAAAATCTTAAAGTAGTTAGATGAGCTTGAGGGGTCGACAACATATCTTATATACATATATGTTCCAAAAAAAAACAAGCTGTTTAGACTATATTATGTTCAAATTCCTCTCTAAATCATGAATGAACATCAAATCAAACATGTACTGCGTTTTTCAAAAAGTGCTTATGCAAACTCAATTCAAAAGCACATACATACCTTGCTTATGGAGTCTTCTTAAAGTACAAAGTTTTCTAAAAGGATCTGGCAAAATTAAGAGCCTAGCAGCTCAAATGAATATTTGAGTCAAATGAAGTTTTCTCGCGAATAGGCGCCAAAATCAACATCTGCTGTGATTCTGGCCCGTGTGCGCACTGAAATCAAATGAAAGCATGTTTGCCATCATCAGTCATGCAATTTCTTGGGTTCCAAAATCTTAAAGTAGTTAGATGAGCGAAGAATTA
>NW_024402155.1:0-7756 GCF_016859285.1 Xiphias gladius
TTGATGTTCATTCGCTAGCGACGAGAGAATTTGAACATAATATAGTCTAAACAACTTGTTTCTTTTGGAACATATATGTATATAAGACATGTTGTCGACCCTCAAGCTCATCTAACTACTTTAAGATTTTGGAACCTAAGAAATTGCATGACTGATGATGGCAAACGTGCTTTCATTTGATTTCAGTGCGCAGACAGGCCAGAATCACAGCAGATGTTGATTTTTGGCGTCTATTCGCCAAGAAAACTTCATTTGACTCAAATATTCATTTGAGCTGCTAGGCTCTTAATTCTTGCCAGATCGTTTTAGAAAACTTTGTACTTTAAGAAGACTCCATAAGCAAGGTAAGTATGTGCTTTGAATTGAGTTTGCATAAGCACTTCTTTGAAAAGCATAGTACATGTTTGATTTGATGTTCATTACGACGAGAGAGGAATTTGAACATAATATAGTCTAAACAACTTGTTTCTTTTGGAACATATATGTATATAAGACATGTTGTCGACCCCTCAAACTCATCTAACTACTTTAAGATTTTGGAACCCAGAAATTGCATGACTGATGATGGCAAACATGCTTTCATTTGATTTCAGTCTTGCTACAGGCCAGAATCACAGCAGATGTTGATTTTTGGCGTCTATTCAGCGAAAACTTCATTTGACTCAAATATTCATTTGAGCTGCTAGGCTCTTAATTCTTGCCAGATCGTTTTAGAAAACTTTGTACTTTAAGAAGACTCCCAAAAAGGTAAGTATGTGCTTTGAATTGAGTTTGCATAAGCACTTTTTGAAAAGCAGTACATGTTTGATTTGATGTTCATTAGCGACGAGAGAATTTGAACATAATATAGTCTAAACAGCTTGTTTCTTTTGGAACATATATATGTATATAAGACATGTTGTCGACCCTCAAGCTCATCTAACTACTTTAAGATTTTGGAACCCAAGAAATTGCATGACTGATGATGGCAAACATGCTTTCATTTGATTTCAGTCTTGCAGGCCAGAATCACAGCAGATGTTGATTTTTGGCGTCTATTCGCGAAAACTTCATTTGACTCAAATATTCATTTGAGCTGCTAGGCTCTTAATTCTTGCCAGATCGTTTTAGAAAACTTTGTACTTTAAGAAGACTCCCATAAGGTAAGTATGTGCTTTGAATTGAGTTTGCATAAGCACTTTTTGAAAACGCAGTACATGTTTGATTTGATGTTCATTAGTGACGAGAGAGAATTTGAACATAATATAGTCCTAAACAGCTTGTTTCTTTTGGAACATATATGTATATAAGACATGTTGTCGACCCTCAAGCTCATCTAACTACTTTAAGATTTTGGAACCCAAAATTGCATGACTGATGATGGCAAACATGCTTTCATTGGATTTCAGTGCGCCAGAGGCCAGAATCACAGCAGATGTTGATTTTTGGCGTCTATTAGCGAAAACTTCATTTGACTCAAATATTCATTTGAGCTGCTAGGCTCTTAATTCTTGCCAGATCGTTTTAGAAAACTTTGTACTTTAAAGACTCCATAAGCAAGGTAAGTATGTGCTTTGAATTGAGTTTGCATAAGCACTTTTTGAAAGCGCAGTACATGTTTGATTTGATGTTCATTACGACGAGAGAGAATTTGAACATAATATAGTCTAAACAACTTGTTTCTTTTGGAACATATATGTATATAAGACATGTTGTCGACCCTCAAGCTCATCTAACTACTTTAAGATTTTGGAACCCAAGAAATTGCATGACTGATGATGGCAAACATGCTTTCATTGGATTTCAGTCGACCCACGGGCCAGAATCACAGCAGATGTTGATTTTTGGCGTCTATTCGCGAAAACTTCATTTGACTCAAATATTCATTTGAGCTGCTAGGCTCTTAATTCTTGCCAGATCGTTTTAGAAAACTTTGTACTTTAAGAAGACTCCCATAAGCAAGGTAGTATGTGCTTTGAATTGAGTTTGCATAAGCACTTTTTGAAACGCAGTACATGTTTGATTTGATGTTCATTACATGACGAGAGAGAATTTGAACATAATATAGTCTAAACAACTTGTTTCTTTTGGAACATATATGTATATAAGACATGTTGTCGACCCTCAAGCTCATCTAACTACTTTAAGATTTTGGAACCCAGAAATTGCATGACTGATGATGGCAAACATGCTTTCATTTGATTTCAGTCTTTACGGGCCAGAATCACAGCAGATGTTGATTTTTGGCGTCTATTCGCGAAAACTTCATTTGACTCAAATATTCATTTGAGCTGCTAGGCTCTTAATTCTTGCCAGATCGTTTTAGAAAACTTTGTACTTTAAGAAGACTCCATAAGCAAGGTAAGTATGTGCTTTGAATTGAGTTTGCATAAGCACTTTTTGAAAAGCAGTACATGTTTGATTTGATGTTCATTACATGACGAGAGAGAATTTGAACATAATATAGTCTAAACAACTTGTTTCTTTTGGAACATATATGTATATAAGACATGTTGTCGACCCTCAAGCTCATCTAACTACTTTAAGATTTTGGAACCCAGAAATTGCATGACTGATGATGGCAAACATGCTTTCATTTGATTTCAGTCGCGCAGGGCCAGAATCACAGCAGATGTTGATTTTGGCGTCTATTAGCCGAAAACTTCATTTGACTCAAATATTCATTTGAGCTGCTAGGCTCTTAATTCTTGCCAGATCGTTTTGAAAACTTTGTACTTTAAGAAGACTCCCATAAGCAAGGTAAGTATGTGCTTTGAATTGAGTTTGCATAAGCACTTTTTTGAAAAGCAGTACATGTTTGATTTGATGTTCATTACGACGAGAGAATTTGAACATAATATAGTCTAAACAACTTGTTTCTTTTGGAACATATATGTATATAAGACATGTTGTCGACCCTCAAGCTCATCTAACTACTTTAAGATTTTGGAACCCAGAAATTGCATGACTGATGATGGCAAACATGCTTTCATTTGATTTCAGTCTTGAGCGGGCCAGAATCACAGCAGATGTTGATTTTTGGCGTCTATTAGCGAAAACTTCATTTGACTCAAATATTCATTTGAGCTGCTAGGCTCTTAATTCTTGCCAGATCGTTTTAGAAAACTTTGTACTTTAAGAAGACTCCATAAGCAAGGTATGTATGTGCTTTGAATTGAGTTTGCATAAGCACTTTTTAGCGCAGTACATGTTTGATTTGATGTTCATTACATGACGAGAGAGAATTTGAACATAATATAGTCTAAACAACTTGTTTCTTTTGGAACATATATGTATATAAGACATGTTGTCGACCCTCAAGCTCATCTAACTACTTTAAGATTTTGGAACCCCCAAGAAATTGCATGACTGATGATGGCAAACATGCTTTCATTTGATTTCAGTCGCCAGAGGCCAGAATCACAGCAGATGTTGATTTTTGGCGTCTATTAGCGAAAACTTCATTTGACTCAAATATTCATTTGAGCTGCTGGGCTCTTAATTCTTGCCAGATCGTTTTAGAAAACTTTGTACTTTAAGAAGACTCCATAAGCAAGGTAAGTATGTGCTTTGAATTGAGTTTGCATAAGCACTTTTTTGAAAACGCAGTACATGTTTGATTTGATGTTCATTACATGACGAGAGAGGAATTTGAACATAATATAGTCTAAAAAGCTTGTTTCTTTTGGAACATATATGTATATAAGACATGTTGTCGACCCCTCAAACTCATCTAACTACTTTAAGATTTTGGAACAGAAATTGCATGACTGATGATGGCAAACATGCTTTCATTTGATTTCAGTCTTACAGGCCAGAATCACAGCAGATGTTGATTTTTGGCGTCTATTAGCGAAAACTTCATTTGACTCAAATATTCATTTGAGCTGCTAGGCTCTTAATTCTTGCCAGATCGTTTTAGAAAACTTTGTACTTTAAGAAGACTCCATAAGCAAGGTATGTATGTGCTTTGAATTGAGTTTGCATAAGCACTTTTTTGAAAGCGTAGTACATGTTTGATTTGATGTTCATTATGACGAGAGAGAATTTGAACATAATATAGTCTAAACAACTTGTTTCTTTTGGAACATATAAGAATATAAGACATGTTGACGAACCCTCAAGCTCATCTAACTACTTTAAGATTTTGGAACCCAAGAAATTGCATGACTGATGATGGCAAACATGCTTTCATTTGATTTCAGTCTTTACAGGCCAGAATCACAGCAGATGTTGATTTTTGGCGTCTATTAGCCTAGAAAACTTCATTTGACTCAAATATTCATTTGAGCTGCTAGGCTCTTAATTCTTGCCAGATCGTTTTAGAAAACTTTGTACTTTAAGAAGACTCCATAAGCAAGGTATGTATGTGCTTTGAATTGAGTTTGCATAAGCACTTTTTTTGAAAATGCAGTACGTGTTTGATTTGATCTTCATTCGCGACGAGAGATGGAATTTGAACATAATATAGTCTAAACAGCTTGTTTCTTTTGGAACATATATGTATATAAGACATGTTGTCGACCCCTCAAGCTCATCTAACTACTTTAAGATTTTGGAACCCAAGAAATTGCATGACTGATGATGGCAAACATGCTTTCATTGGATTTCAGTCTTGCAGGCCAGAATCACAGCAGATGTTGATTTTGGCGTCTATTAAGCGAAAACTTCATTTGACTCAAATATTCATTTGAGCTGCTAGGCTCTTAATTCTTGCCAGATCGTTTTAAAACTTTGTACTTTAAGAAGACTCCATAAGCAAGGTATGTATGTGCTTTGAATTGAGTTTGCATAAGCACTTTTTGAAAGCGCAGTACATGTTTGATTTGATGTTCATTATGACGAGAGAGGAATTTGAACATAATATAGTCTAAACAGCTTGTTTCTTTTGGAACATATATGTATATAAGACATGTTGTCGACCCCTCAAGCTCATCTAACTACTTTAAGATTTTGGAACCCAAGAAATTGCATGACTGATGATGGCAAACATGCTTTCATTGGATTTCAGTCTTTACAGACCAGAATCACAGCAGATGTTGATTTTGGCGTCTATTAAGCGAGAAAACTTCATTTGACTCAAATATTCATTTGAGCTGCTAGGCTCTTAATTCTTGCCAGATCGTTTTAGAAAACTTTGTACTTTAAGAAGACTCCATAAGCAAGGTATGTATGTGCTTTGAATTGAGTTTGCATAAGCACTTTTTTGAAAACGCAGTACATGTTTGATTTGATGTTCATTAGCGAGAGGAATTTGAACATAATATAGTCTAAACAACTTGTTTCTTTTGGAACATATATGTATATAAGACATGTTGTCGACCCCTCAAGCTCATCTAACTACTTTAAGATTTTGGAACCAAGAAATTGCATGACTGATGATATGGCAAACATGCTTTCATTTGATTTCAGTGCGCTACAGACCAGAATCACAGCAGATGTTGGTTTTTGGCGTATATTCGCCGAGAAAACTTCATTTGACTCAAATATTCATTTGAGCTGCTAGGCTCTTAATTCTTGCCAGATCGTTTTAGAAAACTTTGTACTTTAAGAAGACTCCATAAGCAAGGTATGTATGTGCTTTGAATTGAGTTTGCATAAGCACTTTTGAAAGCGAGTACATGTTTGATTTGATGTTCATTACATGACGAGAGAGAATTTGAACATAATATAGTCTAAACAGCTTGTTTCTTTTGGAACATATATGTATATAAGACATGTTGTCGACCCTCAAGCTCATCTAACTACTTTAAGATTTTGGAACCCAGAAATTGCATGACTGATGATGGCAAACATGCTTTCATTTGATTTCAGTGCGCAGACGGGCCAGAATCACAGCAGATGTTGATTTTTGGCGTCTATTAGCCCAGAAAAACTTCATTTGACTCAAATATTCATTTGAGCTGCTAGGCTCTTAATTCTTGCCAGATCGTTTTAGAAAACTTTGTACTTTAAGAAGACTCCATAAGCAAGGTAAGTATGTGCTTTGAATTGAGTTTGCATAAGCACTTTTTGAAAAGCATAGTACATGTTTGATTTGATGTTCATTATGACGAGAGAGAATTTGAACATAATATAGTCTAAACAACTTGTTTCTTTTGGAACATATATGTATATAAGACATGTTGTCGACCCCTCAAACTCATCTAACTACTTTAAGATTTTGGAACCCAAGAAATTGCATGACTGATGATGGCAAACATGCTTTCATTTGATTTCAGTCTTGCTACAGGCCAGAATCACAGCAGATGTTGATTTTTGGCGTCTATTAGCCGAAAACTTCATTTGACTCAAATATTCATTTGAGCTGCTAGGCTCTTAATTCTTGCCAGATCGTTTTAGAAAACTTTGTACTTTAAGAAGACTCCATAAGCAAGGTATGTATGTGCTTTGAATTGAGTTTGCATAAGCACTGTTTTGAAAACGCAGTACATGTGTGATTTGATGTTCATTAGCGACGAGAGAGAATTTGAACATAATATAGTCTAAACAACTTGTTTCTTTTGGAACATATATGTATATAAGACATGTTGTCGACCCTCAAGCTCATCTAACTACTTTAAGATTTTGGAACCCAGAAATTGCATGACTGATGATGGCAAACATGCTTTCATTTGATTTCAGTGCTTGCGGGCCAGAATCACAGCAGATGTTGATTTTTGGCGTCTATTCAGTGAAAACTTCATTTGACTCAAATATTCATTTGAGCTGCTAGGCTCTTAATTCTTGCCAGATCGTTTTAGAAAACTTTGTACTTTAAGAAGACTCCATAAGCAAGATAAGTATGTGCTTTGAATTGAGTTTGCATAAGCACTTTTTGCAACGCAGTACATGTTTGATTTGATGTTCATTATGACGAGAGAGAATTTGAACATAATATAGTCTAAACAACTTGTTTCTTTTGGAACATATATGTATATAAGACATGTTGTCGACCCCTCAAGCTCATCTAACTACTTTAAGATTTTGGAACCCAAGAAATTGCATGACTGATGATGGCAAACATGCTTTCATTGGATTTCAGTGCGCACACAGGCCAGAATCACAGCAGATGTTGATTTTTGGCGTCTATTAGAATATAAAACTTCATTTGACTCAAATATTCATTTGAGCTGCTAGGCTCTTAATTCTTGCCAGATCGTTTTAGAAAACTTTGTACTTTAAGAAGACTCCATAAGCAAGGTATGTATGTGCTTTGAATTGAGTTTGCATAAGCACTTTTTTGAAAACGCAGTACATGTTTGATTTGATGTTCATTCGCGACGAGAGAGAATTTGAACATAATATAGTCTAAACAACTTGTTTCTTTTGGAACATATATGTATATAAGACATGTTGTCGACCCTCAAGCTCATCTAACTACTTTAAGATTTTGGAACCAAGAAATTGCATGACTGATGATGGCAAACATGCTTTCATTTGATTTCAGTGCTTTGAACGGGCCAGAATCACAGCAGATGTTGATTTTTGGCGTCTATTCGCGAAAACTTCATTTGACTCAAATATTCATTTGAGCTGCTAGGCTCTTAATTCTTGCCAGATCGTTTTAGAAAACTTTGTACTTTAAGAAGACTCCCATAAGCAAGGTAGTATGTGCTTTGAATTGAGTTTGCATAAGCACTTTTGAAAGCCAGTACATGTTTGATTTGATGTTCATTATGACGAGAGGGAATTTGAACATAATATAGTCTAAACAACTTGTTTCTTTTGGAACATATATGTATATAAGACATGTTGTCGACCCCTCAAGCTCATCTAACTACTTTAAGATTTTGGA
>NW_024402156.1:0-7752 GCF_016859285.1 Xiphias gladius
TGATCAGAATCCGCGATCCGCCCGATAAAAATAGAATTATGGAGGCCGTGTTCGAAACAAAATAAAAGGGACAAATCCCTTGTTAGTTCTTGTCTCATGATATATTCTGCGTACGAAAGCCCGATACCAGAAGTCAATGAGCACCTGAAAGCAATACGCTGAAACTTGTGTACAAAGACTGCACATATACTCACTCTGCTGCAAACCTTCCACATGGACACACAATGATGAACAACATATACATGCATTCACTATGCTGCACACACACACACACACACACACACACACACACACTATTGTCTAGTCACATACGCCTCACAAAGCCACACACCGCCGACCTTCCGTTAACTCTGACCTCATCAGTGAAAAAATATTGGAAAACAAATCATACAGGGCACCAAGGAGGCACGCCCGAGGAGGAGATGAAGGGAGGATGATATGGGTGTGTGTGTTTGTGTGAGAGAGAGAGGAGGGGTGCAGGAGAGGAAAGAGGAGGAGAGGAGGGAAGAGGGATCACGAGGAAAACAGTAAATGAGGTTTTGGCTACGACGGCTGACTCAGGTCACCCATCTGTCAGGTCACTGGCCCGAGTTGCCTGCAGAGTCACATGACCTTCTCAACGAACCGCAGACACACACACACACACACACACACAGCCTGGCAGCGCCATGATGGACCCAGCCATGCAATCGCCATCTGTCTGCGGTATTAAAAAGGGTGACGACAACAAGCGCTGAAGTTGTAGCGATAAATAAATCATCAGACTCATAATAGCGCTGTAATAATCTGAAAGTGTGGACATCGATAATGCTGCTGGAGTAAGTTAAGATTAGTTAAATAACATAAATAAGGCCTAAACTGGATTCAAATGGCCGATGAGCGATAATGATGATGTTCAGAAAACTAGCAAAGGACGATGCTACGATAATAGCGAACTCTCCTTTCCGGGAATACAGATTATCGTTTGCACTAATCGGTCCTTTTTTTATGTTAGTGGATCAGCGACTACGTGTAGCGTGACGAAGAGAGACTAACTCACTAACTCTGCGCTCCATAGGTTTAATTTCCCTTTTCAACTCACTGTTTTGGTTTTTACAGCACATTTTCTGTTTGAGTCTCTCTCATAAACCCCTGTCCAGCATCAGGCTGCTGTGTTCATCAAAGTAACCTGACCAAACGCCAGAGCTAACAGACTTTTTTTCTTTTTTTTTAGCCGGGCAGGTCAGACTACGTTGAAATCTTTAAAAGTAGCTATAATGCGCTTCATGACAATACTGGCTCATTTGAAAATGGTAAAAACGTTTCTAGGTAGTGATGAACCTAAAGGAGTTGTCAGCTAGTCTGCAGCTCCGCTGGCATTATAGACAACAAAAGCAGGTTTCGCTCCTGGGTTTGTGGACCTGCCCGTTCACTGTTCGGTTCTCTAACCGCCTCATGGCGTTAGTGCCGGCGCAGCAAGCGACGTTTCAAGCTCTGTTGAATTACTCTTTATGTAACTTCTGAAAATGCGTTGAAGTGTCTTCTTTAGAAAGAAAAATGACCACAAAATAATTATTCCTGATAATATATTTGATTTTCGTAAATCACAACATATGTTTTAATGAGCAGTGTCCACGGCTGACGGAACTGAATCTGCTCTCTCACTCTGTCTCTGCTGTTAAATGACTTAGCGATGCTGATAAATGTTATAATGATCATAAATCATAACACGAAGATTATATTAGAACCACCATGACCAGTGATGTTGATCATCAGACTGAAAAGATTCAAGTGAACATCACATTATAAGCAGCTGTCATGGCTTTTGATGAATGTTACGTGATGGATTTTTATTTACATTACGTTGGCCCTTAGCTTTTCTTTAATTTGTAATGCGCTAAATATCTCTAAATGCCTTTTTCTTTTTATATAGTTCCTCTCACTGGTTTAAGTTTTCTGATACATATTGAAGAATGCCTCTTTGAAGCTGAAACATTTCATTTCAAAATTTGAATAATAATAATAATAAATAACCTTAAATCTTGCAACGATTGATTCATTTCATGGGAACATTTGGTGTAAGCAACTTCATCGAATTGAGATTCGACTGTCACCTAATATTTGTGATGTAGCTTTTCCATTGTTGAGGCATCTTACACTGACAAGAACTTGCATCAGTTGAGTGGATGAATCCGGGTCTACAAAATCCATACTCAGCCCACGATACAGTCATGGAAAGGGAGGTGAACGCAGTTTGAGGACTAAATGACAAACTAATCTTTGCAGTGTTGACTCAGTCTGATATCTCATGATTCGGTGCTGGGTCTCCTTTTTTAATTTGGAACAAATGAACGCTGATCGAGAACGCGCTTTAGGCCAGTCAGGACCAAAGATATAATGAGGGTGTGTAACATTTGTGGCCTTTCAAAGTCTGGATATTGACCTTTAGTTCTTGCGAACCTCCCATTTGGTGAGCCTGTAATTTTAAATGCCAGTGCACAGAGCCAACCGTGTCAAACTTGTATCAAAATCAAGCCAGAGGTGTCTGAAGTACACTTGAGCAAAACGTTGACCCTGGATGATGGCAGACCAGAGCCGAAGCCTGTTCACAATTCATGTCCATTAGAGTTTCACATTTTAAATATCTGGAGGTTTAGCAGTTACCAGTGTGTACATTCAGATTCAGCAAAATCGAAATGATGAAAGATCTGACGTCACAAAGGCGGCTGACAAACAGTCAACAGTGGTTGAAGGTCAGAGGTCAAACCACTCAGACAGAAGCGATGCCAGATTGATTTCAGCCAGGACAAAGGCTCAGGTACAGTGGCCGGAGGGACCCTGGGTTTTCTGACTGGGTTTTGTAATTCCTGCCTTTCTGCTTGTCAGCAAAACAGGGAAGCTGCTGCTACTCCTTCGTCCGTTCTCTTTCAACGTTAAAGATAATTAGGTTTTGATTAGCGAGATACTAATTCAGGAAACGTCACGTGTGCCGATTTTTCCCTACTGCCTCTTAATCATTAAAATACTTTTATCAGTGATAATGATAATATCTAACATAATGTGGAAAATATGCTCCAGATTTGGCAATGCAAGTCTACAGTGCATTTGTGGAGACTCCTGTCTTTCATCAGCGAATTTCCTCCGGCTATCCTTTGTTATAGACAGCAGAGGTCATGTGTCTGCAGTAGCACTTTATGTTGTCACTCCTCCTAAAATAAAAACCTATGTACCCCCCGCCCCCCCCTCACACTTTAAGACTTGGAACAAAAGCAAAATCTACTGAAACCCTCAACTCTACCTACAAAGGTCAGTCGGTTCTCTTTTTCAACAACATCCCGTATGTATGGAAATACGCCGGAAGCGTGATTAATACCTACTTAATGTTCTGGGATGTGTTTAACTGTCGTGAGTGCTTGAGGTACACCTAATAAACACCTTGACTGGATTACACATGATTGGATTGTATGGAATGCAAACATGCGGAGCACAAGATTTGCCCATAGCAGCCGAAAACCTGAAATATCACAAATGTCTAAATAATATTCCTTTTCTAAAACACACCCCAGTTTACGACACCTTTTGGCGTGTACCCTCAGTTTAAAGCAAAAATTACTCAGTATGATCGATAACATGCTTTGTATTTTATCAAATCCGTTTGTTGCTCGGTTACTGGTTGCCCACATGGATGGACAATGTTTCCCATAAATGCAGGAGATTGATAGCGGGCAATGAGAAACTTCTGAAAGCTCTTTTATCATCTTCTGAGCAAATTAAAGGTTTCAGAGGCCAATTTGGCACCACTCTAAGTCCGGCAGCCTCAGTTAATCTTTACTCAGAATTCAGACGTGAGCAACAATTTGGAAAAGCCAAAACTACTGAG
This sequence comes from Xiphias gladius, assembly GCF_016859285.1. NCBI lineage: Eukaryota > Metazoa > Chordata > Actinopteri > Istiophoriformes > Xiphiidae > Xiphias > Xiphias gladius. The sequence continues at coordinate 3,860 of NW_024402156.1, forward strand.
TCACTGTGATAGGAAAAGCGAATGATCTAATTCCAAAATATCGTAAACATATTCTGGAAAAATACTGCCCAATGATAGCAGATTATCAAGTGCGAAAGAAAAAATTCTATCGTTTAAAGGATTTATGAAGCTGTAAATTAAACAACTGTCGGACCGTGGCTGAACAGAAAGCAGGAGGCGATAGTGGGACCAAAGAGCTTTCACTCATTCACACACAGACACAGACACACACACACTCTCTAAATGGGATCACTTTCTGCTGAATTGAAAACACACAGTGAAATAAAGCAATTTTCCTGGAGAGCTCCTCCGGTTATCCCTGCAGACCCCTGGACCTCATCCTGACATGTCTGATCAGAGGTGGAGATGTTTCTAACGAAACCTGACCTCATTAGAACACTTCGTACGTTTCTCAGTCTTTCAGTTCATTAAGGATCCTGTAGTAGTCTGGCTGAGCCACTTTCTTACTTTGGACATTGAACATGTCATCAACGTTTATCCCTGAAAACCGCGGACTTCACCTGAAAACACCGATCAGTCAGTCGGTTTGATATGAAGCCGCTACGAGAAGCACAACAAACACTTGACTACACAAGCACACACAGGTACTGCTCTGTCTGACTCATCACTGTATAAATCCCGTCTATTGAAGCGGCGTGCAGAAGATTGTGTGTTACCTGTGAAACTGATCTGAGATTGACGACCCACGGAGATTGAATCAAGAGCGATTACCCGTGTTGATCATTTTCTGTTTGAACATTTCACTAACTGCTCTCTTGTTGAAATGCTCCGAGTCCGTGGGTGGGGAGATGAGAAGCGAGGAACTGAAGTCCGTCGTTGATAATGATCAGCGGCTCTCAATGGTTATCAGGGAATTACAGCCTCCGTGCCGCAATTGGCGTGGGCGACCTGGAGAAAAAGCGCCATCGCTAAACCATCAGTGATCCAGAGAGTGGACCCGACTACGTCTCCCAAAACTGCAGAGCTCACACGTTCAGAGTAAAACAATAAGAAGACGTCAGTTTTTGTTTTTGGGTCCCTGCACTTCATCCGATTCTTTTCTCTGTGACGACAGTGGGTGGATCAGAGATTATCTCAGCATAATAATTCCCACTGCGGTGACAAATCCCAGATAAAATCCTCTTTACAGCCACGACAAATTGTAGTGCGAAATGGATCAAACTCTACTTAAAAAAAAAAAAAAAAAAAAATTCTGTTGTTTGAACACAGCTCTTAAACAGAAAGAGATGATACAATAAAGCATAAGACCGTGTGAAATTGCTCTCAAATTGGCATTGAACAAACACTCTGCTGGCTGATGATGGTTGAATCAGATTAGTCTGAATTGGGATTACCAGCGTGCCTCGACACAAGCTAATTTCCCCCAGGCGCGGCGTGGGGACACCCTCTTCAGGCTGCATTACACTGACACCGTGAAATTTAGAAGCGGGGAGTTGGACACACTGGTGGACATGAGCGAACATAGCAAGCTAGGCGGAAGCAGGCAGGGAAGACAGAAAAAATAAATAAAAGTAAATGGAGGGTTTAAATTGATGAGTTAGACCTCTTTTATCATATTACCCCCATACCTGTCAGCGTCCCCCGCCATGAATTCTCTCTGAAGCAGTTACATGAACTGGGATTCAACGACACTTCACAGATAAGACGTCAGTCCCACTCTCGCTCTCTCAGCTGGAGCACTGTCACGGGTCAAAGTTCATTTGGATTGGGAGCCGTTGAGCGCAGTACACAACCCCACACACACACACACACACACACGTAAAATTATCCACTAAACCAAAAAAAACAACTTTGGCCCTCTTAATGTAAAGTTTACTGCTAAGCATGTTGGTGTTTATGAAATCATTAAGCGCCTAATCTGGTGATGAGTGATGATGCATTGTTATGCTACCTGGCCTCTCTTCCTGCCTGTACTACATTTTCCTTTTTCATGTGTGAGTCAAGAATTATAGAAACCAACTATTTACGTTTAAAAAAGGATTCAAAAGAAGATGCATTTCAGTATCGCTCCTGTTCAGGGGGCCATAGAGGCAAATGTCTGTCTTCATTTCATTTGCAAACAGTTCACACTGATAATGCACTGATATTCTGTTACCATGAATAAACCAGTTACAAGAATCTTCCTCTTCCATCTGACTGACTCTGCTGTTGGTACCTTGTGTTACAGGGAGAAAAACAGAAACAAAAGCTCCTGCAGTTAGGAAATACTAATGTCTCTGGAGGTCCAACTCACATGCAAACAACCACGATGCAGGATAAAAGTGAGCATAACATAGCACACACAGTGAAACATTTAAAAAAGGTCTGCACTGTCTCATTGTTTACATCATTTCACTTGATTTCTCACGGTGAGTGAAAACCTCTCCAACTGTAGCTCCTGTGAAAGGTCTTTTCGCGGCCTATCTTGGGTCAAGCGCAGGCGTGCGACCCACACCCGGCAGCTACCTGACAAAGGTACAACTGGAAGAGGCAAAACACCTTTTTCTATGGCAGACTCTTTACTGACTTGTCTAACAGGTAAAGCACAGGTGGAGCTAATAGCAATAACGATGGCCCTTTAGGTTCCAGTGAGCTATACCCCGCTGAGGCAGCATGCTGGCGGCTTATACTGGTCATGCAACAACTAATGGGGAATAAAGCCACCCCGGTTCCTGTAGCTTGTTGCACAGGTGTTTGACTGAGCTGGGTGCTGTACCATGACAAAGGTCTAGGTCATAAAATCATTGTCAGATTAATCAATTATAAAAATAATTGCTGCCTTCATTAGACCTGACAACCTGGTAGAATCAAGATCTTTCAAGCTCCACATCCCAACATTAAAGGCGGATAATCTGATGGCGTGGCTGCCAACACCCGTCGGGGGTTATTTTCAGGCGGTAATGGCTCCTCCGGTCATTGTACAACTGCTGTCACAAGACAGTCCCCCCAAAAAGAAACAACAACATGTTTTCAGCAAATGCTAAGCGGCATCACAATTTACAAGTGGCCTAGAAATTATTAGAAATTATGACAGGAGCAAAAGAGTCGTGGGTGACATTGCTCTATAACTGTCTGCTACTTACTCTTTGCTAGTCATCCTCTAAGTCCCTGATGAAATTCGAGGATGGATGGATGGGTCAACAAAACACCAGGCTTTAACATGGAAGACCACTGTTTGTTTCCTGTTCCCCAGCGAGCTTCAATATCGTGTTGTTTTTGTTTTGTTTTCTTTTAACTTCGACCTCGATGGTTCCTAACTCCAATCCGCGTCTGTATTATTTTAACCATAACGGCGAAATTGGAGCAGTCATTTCAACCCAAACCACAATGTTTACCCAACATAACAAAGCACTTTTAACCTGGCCCAAACCAAACCATGATCTGACAACAAGTTGTTTATTACTTAAACCTAACAAAACCTTAAAACATTATTCGTCCCCATCATAAAACGGATCCATTTTCAACAGTGATTTGTAACAGTTTTTGAAGTTACTGAAGATTATGTCATCCTGCCAATGAAAATCAGATCAGAAACGAGCTACTTTATGTCCTTCTAGAAGGACAAGACATATAAACCTTTTTCGTCCTTCTGAAGGGACAAGAACATATAGAATACTTCTGTATGTCCTTGCCCCCTCCCTTTTCTCTCAACCCAACCCGATTGAGGCAGGCGCCGTCCCTCAAAGGTTTCTACCTGTCAAAAGGGAGTTTTCCTCGCCGCTATCGCCAAAGTTCTTTCTCATCAGAAATTGGGTCCTAACTACAAGAGTCCATCTGAACCTGCTCTGTATAAATGTGCCCTGAGATAAACTTTCTGTTATGATTTGGATGCTATATAAATAAAAATTGAATTGAATTGAATAGAAGGACAAAACACCATAGTTTGTCTTTTT
>NW_024402157.1:0-42182 GCF_016859285.1 Xiphias gladius
TATAATATGCAATCAAGGACGGTGTCATGAGTCCTTTGTCGCCTTCACATCACTAATAACTTTAACAATAACTTCAATAACTTTATATAACTTCAACTTTACATTCTAACTAAACGTCTAGAACTCTATACAACTTTTAATTTTTATTCTAGAACTGTATTTTAACATTCTAGAATTACTATTTAACATTCCAGAACTGTAACCATTCTAGAGCTGTAGATTAACATTTCCCATAAGAAAATGTAATTGTACATTTGAAACTTCCAATTATTGAACTGTATAATTAAATTTGATACCTGTTCATGTAATGTAATTTAACATCCTAGAAATAAACTTGAACAACCTAATTTTGCACGGTTGGAAATTTAGGTTGACGCTGTTCTTCTTTGTAATAAACCTTTATATGTAATCAAGAAGGTGTCAGCGGAGTCTCCTTCGTCCTCTTCACATCATTCACACCATCTAATAAACTACAATAACTTTAATAACTTTCTCCAACTTCAACTTTATATTCTAACTGAAATGTCTAGAACTCTATACATTTTTTTATTTTTTATTTTCTAGAACTGTATTTTAACATTCTAGAATTACTTTTTAACATTCCAGAACTGTAACCATTCTAGACCTGTAGATTAACATTTCTTGTATTGAAATGTAATTGTACATTTGAAACTTCCATATACTGAACTGTATATTTAAATTTGATACCTGTTCATGTAATGTAATTTAACATCCTAGAAATAAACTTGCAAAACCTAAATTTGCACGGTTGGAAATTTAGGTTGACGCTGTTTTTATTTGTATTAAACCTCTATATGCAATCAAGACGGTGTCAGGGGAGTCTCCTTCGTCCTCTTCACATCATCAACACCATCTAATAAACTACAATAACTTTAATAACTTTCTACAACTTCAACTTTACATTCTAACTTAAACGTCTAGAACTCTTTACAATTTTTTTATTTCATTTTCTAGAACTGTATTTTAACATTCTAGAATTGCAATTTAACATTCCAGAACTGTAACCCTTCTAGAGCTGTAGATTAACATTTCTCGTATTTCAATGTAATTGTACATTTGAAACTTCCAATTACTGAACTGTATATTTAAATTTGATACCTGTTCATGTAATGTAATTTAACATCCTAGAAATATCCTTGCACAACTTACATTTGCACGGTTGGAAATTTAGGTTGACGCTGTTTTTCTTTGTATTAAACCTTTATATGCAATCAAGACGGTGTCAGCGGAGTCTACTTCGTCCTCTTCAAATCATTCACACCACCTAATAAACTACAATAACTTTAATAACTTTCTACAACTTCAACTTTACATTCTAATTGAAATGTCTAGAACTCTATACAATTTTTTAATTTTATTTTCTAGAACTGTATTTTAACATTCTAGAATTGCAATTTAACATTCCAGAACTGTAACCCTTCTAGAGCTGTAGATTAACATTTCTCGTATTTCAATGTAATTGTACATTTGAAACTTCCAATTACTGAACTGTATATTTAAATTTGATACCTGTTCATGTAATTTAATTTAACATCCTAGAAATATAGTTGCACCACTTAAATTTGCACGGTTGGAAATTTAGGTTGACGCTGTTCTTCTTTGTAATAAACCTTTATATGCAATCAAGACGGTGTCAGCGGAGTCTCCTTTGTCCTCTTCACATCATCAATAACTTTAACAATAACTTCAAAAACTATGTACAACTTCAACTTTACAGTCTAACTGAAACGTCTAGAACTCTATACAATTTTTTATTTTTATTTTCTAGAACTGTATTTTAACATTCTAGAATTACTATTTAACATTCCAGAACTGTGGCCATTCTAGAGCTGTAGATTAACATTTCCCGTAATAAAATGTAATGGTACATTTGAAACATCCAATTACTGAACTGTTTATTTAAATTGGATACCTGTTCATGTAATGTAATTTAACATCCTAGAAATATACTTGCACAACTTACATTTGCACAGTTGGAAATTTAGGTTGACGCTGTTCTTCTTTGTAATAAACCTTTATATGCAATCAAGACGGTGTCAGCGGAGTCTCCTTTGTCCTCTTCACATCATCAATAACTTTAACAATATCTTCAATAACTATATACAACTTCAACTTTACATTCTAACTGAACGCCTAGAACTCTATACAACTTTTTAATTTTATTTTCTAGAACTGTATTTTAACATTCTAGAATTACTATTTAACATTCCAGAACTGTAACCATACTATACCTGTAGATTAACATTTCTCGTATTGAAATGTAATTGTACATTTGAAACTTCCAATTACTGAACTGTATATTTAAATTTGATACCTGTTCATGTAATGTAATTTAACATCCTAGAAATATCCTTGCACAACTTACATTTGCACGGTTGGAAATTTAGGTTGACGCTGTTTTTCTTTGTATTAAACCTTTATATGCAATCAAGACGGTGTCAGCGGAGTCTCCTTTGTCCTCTTCACATCATCAATAACTTTAACAATAACTTCAATAACTATATACAACTTCAACTTTACATTCTAACTGAAACGTCTAGAACTCTATACAATTTTTTTAATTTTTCATTTTCTAGAACTGTACTTTAATATTCTAGAATTACTATTTAACATTCCAGAACTGTAACCATTCTAGAGCTGTAGATTAACATTTCCCGTAATAAAATGTAATTGTACATTTGAAACTTCCAATTACTGAACTGTATATTTAAATTTGATACCTGTTCATGAAATGTAATTCAACATCCTACAAATAAACTTGCACAATCTAAATTTGCACGGTTGGAAATTTAGGTTGACGCTGTTCTTCTTTTTAATAAACCTTTATATGCAATCAAGACGGTGTCAGGGGAGTCTCCTTCGTCCTCTTCACATCATCAACACCATCTAATAAACTACAATAAATTTAATAACTTTCTACAACTTTAACTTTACATTCTAACTGAAACGTCTAGAACTCTTTACAATTTTTTTAATTTTTCATTTTCTAGAACTGTATTTTAACATTCTAGAATTACTATTTAACATTCCAGAACTATAACCATTCTAGAGTTGTAGATTAACATTTCCCGTAATAAAATGTAATTGTACATTTGAAACTTCCAATTACTGAACTGTATATTTAAATTTGATACCTGTTCATGTAATGTAATTTAACATCCTAGAAATATCCTTGCACAACTTACATTTGCACGGTTGGAAATTTAGGTTGACGCTGTTTTTCTTTGTATTAAACCTTTATATGCAATCAAGACGGTATCAGGGGAGTCTCCTTTGTCCTCTTCACATCATCAATAACTTTAACAATAACTTTAATAACTTTCTACAACTTCAACTTTACATTCTAACTGAAACTTCTAGAACTCTATACAACTTTTTAATTTTATTTTCTAGAACTGTACTTTAATATTCTAGAATTACTATTTAACATTCTAGAACTGTAACCATTCTAGAGCTGTAGATTAACATTTCCCGTAATAAAATGTAATTGTACATTTGAAACTTCCAATTACTGAACTATATATTTAAATTTGATACCTGTTCATTTAATGTCATTTAACATCCTAGAAATATACTTGGACAACCTAAATTTGCACGGTTGGAGATTTAGGTTGAAGCTGTTCTTCTTTGTAATAAACCTTTATATGCAATCAAGACGGTATCAGGGGAGTCTCCTTTGTCCTCTTCACATCATCAATAACTTTAACAATAACTTTAATAACTTTCTACAACTTCAACTTTACATTCTAACTGAAATGTCTAGAACTCTATACAATTTTTTAATTTTTAAATTTCTAGAACTGTATTTTAACATTCTAGAATTACTATTTAACATTCCAGAACTGTAGCCATTCTAGAGCTGTAGATTAACACTTCTCGTATTGAAATGTAATTGTAAATTTGAAACTTCCAATTACTGAACTGTATATTTAAATGCGATCCCATTTCATGTAATGTAATTTAACATCCTAGAAATATCCTTGCACAACTTAAATTTGCGGTTGTAAATTTAGGTTGACTCTGTTCTTCTTTGTAATAAACCTTTATATGCAATCAAGACGGTGTCAGCGGAGTCTCCTTTGTCCTCTTCACATCATCAGTAACTTTAACAATATCTTCAATAAGTATATACAACCTTTTAACTTTACATTCTAACTGAAACGTCTAGAAATCTATACAACATTATAATTTTATTTTCTAGAACTGTATTTTAACATTCTAGAATTACTATTTAACATTCCAGAACTGTAACCATTCTAGACCTGTAGATTAACATTTCTCGTATTGAAATGTAATTGTACATTTGAAACTTCCAATTACTGAACTGTATATTTAAATTTGATACCTGTTCATGTAATGTAATTTAACATCCTAGAAATATAGTTGCACCACTTAAATTTGCACAGTTGGAAATTTAGGTTGACGCTGTTCTTCTTTGTATTAAACCTTTATATGCAATCAAGATGGTGTCAGCGGAGTCTCCTTCGTCCTCTTCACATCATCAACACCATCTAATAAACTACAATAACTTTAATAACTTTCTACAACTTCAACTTTACATTCTAATTGAAATGTCTAGAACTCTATACAATTTTTTAATTTTATTTTCTAGAACTGTATTTTAACATTCTAGAATTGCAATTTAACATTCCAGAACTGTAACCATTCTAGAGCTGTAGATTAACATTTCTCGTATTTCAATGTAATTGTACATTTGAAACTTCCAATTACTGAACTGTATATTTAAATTTGATACCTGTTCATGTAATGTAATTTAACATCCTAGAAATATACTTGCACCACTTAAATTTGCACGGTTGGAAATTTAGGTTGACGCTTCTTCTTTGTAATAAACCTTTATATGCAATCAAGACGGTGTCAGCGAGTCTCCTTCGTCCTCTTCACATAATCAACACCATCTAAAAACTACAATAACTTTAGTAACTTTCTACAACTTCAACTTTACATTCTAACTGAAACGTCTAGAACTCTATACAACTTTTTAATTTTATTTTCTAGAACTCTATTTTAACATTCTAGAATTACTATATAACATTCCAGAACTGTAACCATTCTAGACCTGTAGATTAACATTTCTCGTATTGAAATGTAATTGTACATTTGAAACTTCCAATTACTGAACTATATATTTAAATTTGATACCTGTTCATTTAATGTCATTTAACATCCTAGAAATATACTTGGACAACCTAAATTTGCACGGTTGGAGATTTAGGTTGAAGCTGTTCTTCTTTGTAATAAACCTTTATATACAATCAAGACGGTATCAGGGGAGTCTCCTTTGTCCTCTTCACATCATCAATAACTTTAACAATAACTTTAATAACTTTCTACAACTTCAACTTTACATTCTACATGATACGTCTAGAACTCTATACAATTTTTTAATTTTTAAATTTCTAGAACTCTATTTTAACATTCTAGAATTACTATTTAACATTCCAGAACTGTAGCCATTCTAGAGCTGTAGATTAACACTTCTCGTATTGTAAAATGTAATTGTAAATTTGAAACTTCCAATTACTGAACTGTATATTTAAATTCGATCCCATTTCATGTAATGTAATTTAACATCCTAGAAATATCCTTGCACAACTTAAATTTGCACGGTTGGAAATTTAGGTTGACGCTGTTCTTCTTTGTAATAAACCTTTATATGCAGTAGAGACGGTGTCAGGGGAGTCTCCTTTGTCCTCTTCACATCATCAATAACTTTAACAATAACTTCAATAACTATATACAACTTCAACTTTACATTCTAACTGAAACGTCTAGAACTCTATACAATTTTTTATTTTATTTTTCTAGAACTGTATTTTAACATTCTAGAATTGCAATTTAACATTCTAGAACTGTAATAGTTTTAGAGCTGTATATTAACATTTCCCGTATTGAAATGTAATTGTACATTTGAAACTTCCAACTACTGAACTGTATATTTAAATTTGATACCTGTTCATGTAATGTAATTTAACATCTTAGAAATATACTTGCACCACTTAAATTTGCACGGTTGGAAATTTAGGTTGACGCTGTTCTTCTTTTTAATAAACCTTTATATGCAATCAAGACGGTGTCAGGGGAGTCTCCTTCGTCCTCTTCACATCATCAACACCACCTAATAAACTACAATAACTTTAATAACTTTCTACAACTTCAACTTTACATTCTAATTGAAATGTCTAGAACTCTATACAATTTTTTAATTTTATTTTCTAGAACTGTATTTTAACATTCTAGAATTGCAATTTAAAATTCCAGAACTGTAACCCTTCTAGAGCTGTAGATTAACATTTCTCGTATTTCAATGTAATTGTACATTTGAAACTTCCAATTACTGAACTGTATATTTAAATTTGATACCTGTTCATGTAATGTAATTTAACATCCTAGAAATATAGTTGCACCACTTAAATTTGCACGGTTGGAAATTTAGGTTGACGCTGTTCTTCTTTGTAATAAACCTTTATATGCAATCAAGACGGTGTCAGCGGAGTCTCCTTTGTCCTCTTCACATCATCAATAACTTTAACAATAACTTCAAACTATGTACAACTTCAACTTTACAGTCTAACTGAAACGTCTAGAACTCTATACAATTTTTTAATTTTATTTTCTAGAACTGTATTTTAACATTCTAGAATTACTATTTAACATTCCAGAACTGTAGCCATTCTAGAGCTGTAGATTAACATTTCCCGTAATAAAATGTAATGGTACATTTGAAACTTCCAATTACTGAACTGTTTATTTAAATTGGATACCTGTTCATGTAATGTAATTTAACATCCTAGAAATATCCTCACACAACTTACATTTGCACGTTTGGAAATTTAGGTTGACGCTGTTTTTCTTTGTATTAAACCTTTATATGCAATCAAGACGGTGTCAGCGGAGTCTCCTTCGTCCTCTTCACATCATTCACACCATCTAATAAACTACAATAACTTTAATAACTTTCTACAACTTCAACTTTATATTCTAACTGAAATGTCTAGAACTCTATACATTTTTTTATTTTTTATTTTCTAGAACTGTATTTTAACATTCTAGAATTACTATTTAATATTCCTGGAACTGTAACCATTCTAGAGCAGTAGATTAACATTTCCCGTAATAAAATGTAATTGTAAATTTGAAACTTCCAATTACTGAACAGTATATTTAAATTTGATACCTGTTCATGTAATGTAATTTAACATCCTAGAAATATATTCGCACAACTTACATTTGCACAGTTGGAAATTTAGGTTGACGCTGTTCTTCTTTGTGATAAACCTTTATATGCAATCAAGACGGTGTCAGCAGAGTCTCCTTCGTCCTCTTCACATCACTAATAACTTTAACAATAACTTTAATAACTTTCTACAACTTCAACTTATATTCTAACTGAAATGTCTAGAACTCTATACATTTTTTTATTTTTTATTTAGTAGAACTGTATTTTAACATTCTAGAATTACTATTTAACATTCCAGAACTGTAGCCATTCTAGAGCTGTAGATTAACACTTCTCGTATTGAAATGTAATTGTAAATTTGAAACTTCCAATTACTGAACTGTATATTTAAATTTGATACCTGTTCATTTAATGTAATTTAACATCCTAGAAATAAACTTTCACAACCTAAAATCGCACGGTTGGAAATTTAGGTTGACGCTGTTTTTCTTTGTATTAAACCTTTATATGCAATCAAGACGGTGTCAGCGGAGTCTCCTTTGTCGTCTTCACATCACTAATAACTTTAACAATATCTTTAATAACTTTATATAACTTCAACTTTACATTCTAACTAAAACGTCTAGAACTCTTTACAACTTTTTAATTTTTTATTCTAGAACAGTATTTTAACATTCTAGAATTACTATTTAACATTCCAGAACTGTTACCATTCTAGAGCTGTAGATTAACATTTCCCGTAATAAAATGTAATTGTACATTTGAAACTTCCAATTACTGAACTATATATTTAAATTTGATACCTGTTCATTTAATGTCATTTAACATCCTAGAAATATACTTGGACAACCTAAATTTGCACGGTTGGAGATTTAGGTTGAAGCTGTTCTTCTTTGTAATAAACCTTTATATGCAATCAAGACGGTATCAGGGGAGTCTCCTTTGTCCTCTTCACATCATCAATAACTTTAACAATAACTTTAATAACTTTCTACAACTTCAACTTTACATTCTAACTGAAATGTCTAGAACTCTATACAATTTTTTAATTTTTAAATTTCTAGAACTGTATTTTAACATTCTAGAATTACTATTTAACATTCCAGAACTGTAGCCATTCTAGAGCTGTAGATTAACACTTCGTATTGAAATGTAATTGTAAATTTGAAACTTCCAATTACTGAACTGTATATTTAAATGCGATCCCATTTCATGTAATGCAATTTAACATCCTAGAAATATCCTTGCACAACTTAAATTTGCACGGTTGTAAATTTAGGTTGACGCTGTTCTTCTTTGTAATAAACCTTTATATGCAATCAAGACGGTGTCAGCGGAGTCTCCTTTGTCCTCTTCACATCATCAGTAACTTTAACAATATCTTCAATAAGTATATACAACTTTTTAACTTTACATTCTAACTGAAACGTCTAGAAATCTATACAACATTATAATTTTATTTTCTAGAACTGTATTTTAACATTCTAGAATTACTATTTAACATTCCAGAATTGTAACCATTCTATAGCTGTAGATTAACATTTCCCGTAATAAAATGTAATTGTACATTTGAAACTTCCAATTACTGAACTGTATAATTAAATTTGATACCTGTTCATGTAATGTAATTTAACATCCTAGAAATAAACTTGCACAACCTAATTTTGCACGGTTGGAAATTTAGGTTGACGCTGTTCTTCTTTGTAATAAACCTTTATATGTAATCAAGACGGTGTCAGCGGAGTCTCCTTCGTCCTCTTCACATCATTCACACCATCTAATAAACTACAATAACTTTAATAACTTTCTACAACTTCAACTTTATATTCTAACTGAAATGTCTAGAACTCTATACATTTTTTTATTTTTTATTTTCTAGAACTGTATTTTAACATTCTAGAATTACTATTTAACATTCCAGAACTGTAACCATTCTAGAGCTGTAGATTAACATTTCTCGTATTGAAATGTAATTGTACATTTGAAACTTCCAATTACTGAACTGTATATTTAAATTTGATACCTGTTCATGTAATGTAATTTAACATCCTAGAAATATAGTTGCACCACTTAAATTTGCACGGTTGGAAATTTAGGTTGACGCTGTTCTTCTTTGTAATAAACCTTTATATGCAATCAAGACGGTGTCAGCGGAGTCTCCTTTGTCCTCTTCACATCATCAATAACTTTAACAATAACTTCAAAAACTATGTACAACTTCAACTTTACAGTCTAACTGAAACGTCTAGAACTCTATACAATTTTTTAATTTTATTTTCTAGAACTGTATTTTAACATTCTAGAATTACTATTTAACATTCCAGAACTGTAGCCATTCTAGAGCTGTAGATTAACATTTCCCGTAATAAAATGTAATGGTACATTTGAAACTTCCAATTACTGAACTGTTTATTTAAATTGGATACCTGTTCATGTAATGTAATTTAACATCCTAGAAATATCCTCACACAACTTACATTTGCACGTTTGGAAATTTAGGTTGACGCTGTTTTTCTTTGTATTAAACCTTTATATGCAATCAAGACGGTGTCAGCGGAGTCTCCTTCGTCCTCTTCACATCATTCACACCATCTAATAAACTACAATAACTTTAATAACTTTCTACAACTTCAACTTTATATTCTAACTGAAATGTCTAGAACTCTATACATTTTTTTATTTTTTATTTTCTAGAACTGTATTTTAACATTCTAGAATTACTATTTAATATTCCTGGAACTGTAACCATTCTAGAGCAGTAGATTAACATTTCCCGTAATAAAATGTAATTGTAAATTTGAAACTTCCAATTACTGAACAGTATATTTAAATTTGATACCTGTTCATGTAATGTAATTTAACATCCTAGAAATATACTTGCACAACTTACATTTGCACAGTTGGAAATTTAGGTTGACGCTGTTCTTCTTTGTGATAAACCTTTATATGCAATCAAGACGGTGTCAGAGGAGTCTCCTTTGTCCTCTTCACATCACTAATAACTTTAACAATAACTTTAATAACTTTCTACAACTTCAACTTATATTCTAACTGAAATGTCTAGAACTCTATACAACTTTTTAATTTTTTATTCTAGAACTGTATTTTAACATTCTAGAATTACTATTTAACATTCCAGAACTGTAACCATTCTAGAGCTGTAGATTAACATTTCCCATAAGAAAATGTAATTGTACATTTGAAACTTCCAATTATTGAACTGTATAATTAAATTTGATACCTGTTCATGTAATGTAATTTAACATCCTAGAAATAAACTTGCACAACCTAATTTTGCACGGTTGGAAATTTAGGTTGACGCTGTTCTTCTTTGTAATAAACCTTTATATGTAATCAAGAAGGTGTCAGCGGAGTCTCCTTCGTCCTCTTCACATCATTCACACCATCTAATAAACTACAATAACTTTAATAACTTTCTCCAACTTCAACTTTATATTCTAACTGAAATGTCTAGAACTCTATACATTTTTTTATTTTTTATTTTCTAGAACTGTATTTTAACATTCTAGAATTACTATTTAACATTCCAGAACTGTAGCCATTCTAGAGCTGTAGATTAACATTTCCCGTAATAAAATGTAATTGTACATTTGAAACTTCCAATTACTGAACTGTATATGTAATTTTGATACATGTTCTTGTAATGTAATTTAACATCCTAGAAATATCCTTGCACAACTTAAATTTGCACGGTTGGAAATTTAGGTTGACGCTGTTCTTCTTTGTAATAAACCTTTATATGCAATCAAGACGGTATCAGGGGAGTCTCCTTTGTCCTCTTCACATCATCAATAACTTTAACAATAACTTTAATAACTTTCTCCAACTTCAACTTTATATTCTAACTGAAATGTCTAGAACTCTATACATTTTTTTATTTTTTATTTACTAGAACTGTATTTTAACATTCTAGAATTACTATTTAACATTCCAGAACTGTAGCCATTCTAGAGCTGTAGATTAACACTTCTCGTATTGAAATGTAATTGTACATTTGAAACTTCCAATTACTGAACTGTATATTTAAATTTGATACCTGTTCATGTAATGTAATTTAACATCCTAGAAATATACTTGCACAACTTACATTTGCACGGTTGGAAATTTAGGTTGACGCTGTTCTTCTTTTTAATAAACCTTTATATGCAATCAAGACGGTGTCAGGGGAGTCTCCTTCGTCCTCTTCACATCATTCACACCATCTAATAAACTACAATAACTTTAATAACTTTCTACAACTTCAACTTATATTCTAACTGAAATGTCTAGAACTCTATACATTTTTTTATTTTTTATTTACTAGAACTGTATTTTAACATTCTAGAATTACTATTTAACATTCCAGAACTGTAGCCATTCTAGAGCTGTAGATTAACACTTCTCGTATTGAAATGTAATTGTAAATTTGAAACTTCCAATTACTGAACTGTATATTTAAATTTGATACCTGTTCATTTAATGTAATTTAAAATCCTAGAAATAAACTTGCACAACCTAAATTTGCACGGTTGGAAATTTAGGTTGACGCTGTTCTTCTTTGTATTAAACCTTTATATGCAATCAAGACGGTGTCAGCGGAGTCTCCTTTGTCCTCTTCACATCATCAATAACTTTAACAATAACTTCAATAACTATATACAACTTCAACTTTACATTCTAACTGAAACGTCTAGAACTCTTTACAATTTTTTAATTTTTCATTTTCTAGAAATGTATTTTAACATTCTAGAATTACTATGTAAAATTCCAGAACTGTAACCATTCTAGACCTGTAGATTAACATTTCTCGTATTGAAATGTAATTGTACATTTGAAACTTCCAATTACTGAACTGTATATTTAAATTTGATACCTGTTCATGTAATGTAATTTAACGTCCTAGAAATATACTTGTACAACTTAAATTTGCACGGTTGGAAATTTAGGTTGACGCTGTTCTCCTTTGTAATAAACCTTTATATGCAATCAAGACGGTGTCAGAGGAGTCTCCTTTGTCCTCTTCACATCATCAGTAACTTAAACAATATCTTCAATAATTATATACAACTTCAACTTTACATTCTAACTGAAACGTCTAGAACTCTATACAACTTTTTAATTTTTTATTCTAGAACTGTATTTTAACATTCTAGAATTACTATTTAACATTCCAGAACTGTAACCATTCTAGAGCTGTAGATTAACATTTCTCGTATTGAAATGTAATTGTACATTTGAAACTTCCAAATACTGAACTTTATATTTAAATTTGATAACTGTTTATGTAATTTAATTTAACATCCTAGCAATATCCTTGCACAACTTAAATTTGCACGGTTGGAAATTTAGTTTGACGCTGTTTTTCTTTGTAATAAACCTTCATATGCAAACAAGACGTGTCAGCGGAGTCTCCTTCGTCCTCTTTACATCATCAACACCATCTAATAAACTACAATAACTTTAATAACTTTCTACAACTTCAACTTTAAATTTTAACTTAAACGTCTAGAACTCTTTACAATTTTTTTATTTCATTTTCTAGAACTGTATTTAAAATTCTAGAATTTCAATTTAACATTACAGAACTGTAACCGTTTTAGAGCTGTAGATTAACATTTCTCGTATTGAAATGTAATTGTACATTTGAAACTTCCAATTACTGAACTGTATATTTAAATTTGATACCTGTTCATGTAATGTAATTTAACATCCTAGAAATATACTTGCACAACTTAAATTTGCACGGTTGGAAGTTTAGGTTGACGCTGTTTTTCTTTGTATTAAACCTTTATATGCAATCAAGATGGTGTCAGCGGAGTCTCCTTCGTCCTCTTCACATAATCAACACCATCTAATAAACTACAATAACTTTAATAACTTTCTACAACTACAACTTTACATTCTAACTGAAACGTCTAGAACTCTATGCAATTTTTTAATTTTATTTTCTAGAACTGTATTTTAACATTCTAGAATTGCAATTTAACATTCTAGAACTGTAATAGTTTTAGAGCTGTAGATTAACATTTCTCGTATTGAAATGTAATTGTAAATTTGAAACTTCCAATTACTGAACTGTATATTTAAATTTGATACCTGTTCATGTAATGTAATTTAACATCCTACAAATAAACTTGCACAACCGAAAATTTGCACGGTTGGAAATTTAAGTTGACGCTGTTCTTCTTTGTAATAGACCTTTATATGCAATCAAGACGGTGTCAGCGGAGTCTCCTTTGTCCTCTTCACATCATCAATAACTTTAACAATAACTTCAATAACTATATACAACTTCAACTTTACATTCTAACTGAAATGTCTAGAACTCTATACAATCTTTTAATTCTATTTTCTAGAACTGTATTTTAAAATTCTTGAATTACTATTTAACATTCCAGAACTGTAACCATTCTAGACCTGTAGATTAACATTTCTCGTTTTGAAATGTAATTGTACATTTGAAACTTCCAATTACTGAACTGTATATTTAAATTCGATCCCATTACATTTAATGTAATTTAACATCCTAGAAATATACTTGCAAGACTTAAATTTGCACGATTGGAAATTTAGGTTGACGCTGTTTTTCTTTGTAATAAACCTTTATATGCAATCGAGACGGTGTCAGCGGAGTCTCCTTTGTCCTTATCACATCATCAATAACTTTAACAATATCTTACATAACTATATACAACTTCAACTTTACATTCTAACTGAAACGCCTAGAACTCTATACAACTTTTTAATTTTATTTTCTAGAACTGTATTTTAACATTCTAGAATTACTATTTAACATTCCAGAACTGTAACCATACTATACCTGTAGATTAACATTTGTCGTATTGAAATGTAATTGTACATTTGAAACTTCCAATTACTGAACTGTATATTTAAATTTGATACCTGTTCATGTAATGTAATTCAACATCCTACAAATAAACTTGCACAATCTAAATTTGCACGGTTGGAAATTTAGGTTGACACTGTTCTTCTTTGTAATAAACCTTTATATGTAATCAAGACGGTGTCAGGGGAGTCTCCTTCGTCCTCTTCACATCATCAACACCATCTAATAAACTACAATAACTTTAATAACTTTCTACAACTTCAACTTTACATTCTAACTGAAACGTCTAGAACTCTTTACAATTTTTTTAATTTTTAAATTTCTAGAACTGTATTTTAACATTCTAGAATTACTATTTAACATTCCAGAACTGTAACCATTCTAGAGTTGTAGATTAACATTTCCCGTAATAAAATGTAATTGTACATTTGAAACTTCCAATTACTGAACTGTATATTTAAATTTGATACCTGTTCATTTAATATAATTTAACATCCTAGAAATATACTTGCACAACCTAAATTTGCACGGTTGGAGATTTAGGTTGACGCTGTTCTTCTTTGTAATAAACCTTTATATGCAATAGAGACGGTATCAGCGGAGTCTCCTTTGTCCTCTTCACATCATCAATAACTTTAACAATATCTTCAATAACTATATACAACTTCAACTTTACATTCTAACTGAAACGCCTAGAACTCTATACAACTTTTTAATTTTATTTTCTAGAACTGTATTTTAAAATTCTAGAATTACTATTTAACATTCCAGAACTGTAGCCATTCTAGAGCTGTAGATTAACATTTCTCGTATTGAAATGTAATTGTACATTTGAAACTTCCAAATACTGAACTTTATATTTAAATTTGATACCTGTTTATGTAATGTAATTTAACATCCTAGCAATATCCTTGCACAACTTACATTTGCACGGTTGGAAATTTAGTTTAACGCTGTTTTTCTTTGTAATAAACCTTTATATGCAAACAAGACGTGTCAGCGGAGTCTCCTTCGTCCTCTTTACATCATCAACACCATCTAATAAACTACAATAACTTTAATAAATTTCTACAACTTCAACTTTACAATCTAACTTAAACGCCTAGAACTCTATACAACTTTTTAATTTTATTTTCTAGAACTGTATTTTAACATTCTAGAATTACTATTTAATAGTCCAGAACTGTAACCATTCTAGAGCTATAGATATAAAATTCCCATAATAAAATGTAATTGTACATTTGAAACTTCCAATTACTGAACTGTATATTTAAATTTGATACCTGTTCATGTAATGTAATTCAACATCTTACAAATAAACTTGCACAATCTAAATTTGCACGGTTGGAAATTTAGGTTGACACTGTTCTTCTTTGTAATAAACCTTTATATGCAATCAAGACGGCTTCAGAGGAGTCTCCTTTGTCCTCTTCACATCATCAATAACTTTAACAATATCTTCAATAACTATATACAACTTCAACTTTACATACTAACTGAAACGTGTAGAACTCTATACAACTTTTTAATTTTATTTTCTAGAACTGTATTTTAACATTCTAGAATTACTATTTAACATTCCAGAACTGTAACCATTCTAGAGCTGTAGATTAACATTTCTCTTATTGAAATGTAATTGTACATTTGAAAGTTCCAAATACTGAACTCTATATTTAAATTTGATACCTGTTTATGTAATGTAATTTAACATCCTAGAAATATCCTTGCACAACTTAAATTTGCACGGTTGGAAATTTAGGTTGACGCTGTTTTTCTTTGTATTAAACCTTTATATGCAATCAAGATGGTGTCAGCGGAGTCTCCTTCGTCCTCTTCACATAATCAACACCATCTAATAAACTACAATAACTTTAATAACTTTCTACAACTTCAACTTTACATTCTAACTGAAACGTCTAGAACTCTATACAATTTTTAATTTTATTTTCTAGAACTGTATTTTAACATTCTAGAATTGCAATTTAACATTCTAGAACTGTAATAGTTTTAGAGCTGTAGATTAACATTTCTCGTATTGAAATGTAATTGTACATTTGAAACTTCCAATTACTGAACTGTATATTTAAATTTGATACCTGTTCATGTAATGTAATTTAACATCCTACAAATAAACTTGCACAACCTAAATTTGCACGGTTGAAATTTAAGTTGACGCTGTTCTTCTTTGTAATAGACCTTTATATGCAATCAAGACGGTGTCAGCGGAGTCTCCTTTGTCCTCTTCACATCATCAATAACTTTAACAATAACTTCAATAACTATATACAACTTCAACTTTACATTCTAACTGAAATGTCTAGAACTCTATACAATCTTTTAATTCTATTTTCTAGAACTGTATTTTAAAATTCTTGAATTACTATTTAACATTCCAGAACTGTAACCATTCTAGACCTGTAGATTAACATTTCTCGTATTGAAATGTAATTGTACATTTGAAACTTCCAATTACTGAACTGTATATTTAAATTCGATCCCATTTCATTTAATGTAATTTAAGATCCTAGAAATATACTTGCACAACTTAAATTTGCACGATTGGAAATTTAGGTTGACGCTGTTCTTCTTTGTAATAAACCTTTATATGCAATCGAGACGGTGTCAGAGGAGTCTCCTTTGTCCTTATCACATCATCAATAACTTTAACACTATATTACATAACTATATACAACTTCAACTTTACATTCTAACTGAAACGCCTAGAACTCTATACAACTTTTAATTTTATTTTCTAGAACTGTATTTTAACATTCTAGAATTATTTAACATTCCAGAACTGTAACCATTCTAGACCTGTAGATTAACATTTCTCGTATTGAAATGTAATTGTACATTTGAAACTTCCAATTACTGAACTGTATATTTAAATTTGATACCTGTTCATGTAATGTATTTAACGTCAGAGAAATGAACTTGCAAAACCTAAATTTGCACGGTTGGAAATTTAAGTTGACGCTGTTCTTCTTTGTAATAAACCTTTATATGCAATCGAGACGGTGTCAGCGGAGTCTCCTTTGTCCTCTTCACATCATCAATAACTTTAACAATAACTTCAATAACTATATACAACTTCAACTTTACATTCTAACTGAAACGTCTAGAACTCTATACAATTTTTTAATTTTATTTTCTAGAACTGTATTTTAACATTCTAGAATTACTATTTAAAATTCCAGAACTGTTACAATTCTAGAGCTGTAGATTAACATTTCTCTTATTGAAATGTAATTGTACATTTGAAAGTTCCAAATACTGAACTCTATATTTAAATTTGATACCTGTTTATGTAATGTAATTTAAAATCCTAGAAATATCCTTGCACAACTTACATTTGCACGGTTGGAAATTTAGGTTGACGCTGTTTTTCTTTGTATTAAACCTTTATATGCAATCAAGATGGTGTCAGCGGAGTCTCCTTCGTCGTCTTCACATCACTAATAACTTTAACAATAACTTTAATAACTTTATATAACTTCAACTTTACATTCTAACTAAAACGTCTAGAACTCTATACAACTTTTTAATTTTTTATTCTAGAACTGTATTTTAACATTCTAGAATTACTATTTAACATTCCAGAACTGTAACCATTCTAGAGCTGTAGATTAACATTTCTCGTATTGAAATGTAATTGTAAATTTGAAACTTCCAAATACTGAACTTTATATTTAAATTTGATACCTGTTTATGTAATGTAATTTAACATCCTAGCAATATCCTTCCACAACTTAAATTTGTACGGTTGGAAATTTAGTTTGACGCTGTTTTTCTTTGTAATAAACCTTTATATGCAATTAAGACGTGTCAGCGGAGTCTCCTTCGTCCTCTTTACATCATCAACACCATCTAATAAACTACAATAACTTTATTAACTTTCTACAACTTCAACTTTACATTCTAACTTAAACGTCTAGAACTCTTTACAATTTTTTTATTTCATTTTCTAGAACTGTATTTTAACATTCTAGAATTTCAATTTAACATTCCAGAACTGTAACCGTTTTAGAGCTGTAGATTAACATTTCTCGTATTGAAATGTAATTGTACATTTGAAACTTCCAATTACTGAACTGTATATTTAAATTTGATACCTGTTCATGTAATGTAATTTAACATCCTAGAAATATACTTGCACCACTTAAATTTGCACTGTTGGAAATTTAGGTTGACGCTGTTTTTCTTTGTATTAAACCTTTATATGCAATCAAGACGGTGTCAGCGGAGTCTACTTCGTCCTCTTCAAATCATTCACACCATCTAATAAACTACAATAACTTTAATAACTTTCTACAACTTCAACTTTACATTCTAATTGAAATGTCTAGAACTCTATACAATTTTTAATTTTATTTTCTAGAACTGTATTTTAACATTCTAGAATTGCAATTTAACATTCCAAAACTGTAACCCTTCTAGAGCTGTAGATTAACATTTCGTATTGCAATGTAATTGTACATTTGAAACTTCCAATTACTGAACTGTATATTTAAATTTGATACCTGTTCATGTAATGTAATTTAACATCCTAGAAATATAGTTGCACCACTTAAATTTGCACGGTTGGAAATTTAGGTTGACGCTGTTCTTCTTTGTAATAAACCTTTATATGCAATCAAGACGGTGTCAGCGGAGTCTCCTTTGTCCTCTTCACATCATCAATAACTTTAACAATAACTTCAAAAACTATGTACAACTTCAACTTTACAGTCTAACTGAAACGTCTAGAACTCTATACAATTTTTTAATTTTATTTTCTAGAACTGTATTTTAACATTCTAGAATTACTATTTAAAATTCCAGAACTGTAGCCATTCTAGAGCTGTAGATTTACATTTCCCGTAATAAAATGTAATTTTATATTTGAAACTTCCAATTACTGAACTGTATAATTAAATTTGATACCTGTTCATTTAATGTAATTTAACATCCTAGAAATATACTTGCACAACTTAAATGTGCACGGTTGGAAATTTAGGTTGACGCTGTTCTTCTTTGTAATAAACTTTATATGCAATCAAGACGGTGTCAGCGAGTCTCCTTGTCCTCTTCACATCATCAACACCATCTAATAAATTACAATAACTTTAATAACTTCAACTTTACATTCTAACTGAAACGCCTAGAACTCTATACAATTTTTTAATTTTATTTTCTAGAACTGTATTTTAACATTCTAGAATTGCAATTTAACATTCTAGAACTGTAACCATTTTAGAGCTGTAGATTAACATTTCTCGTATTGAAATGTAATTGTACATTTGAAACTTCCAATTACTGAACTGTATATTTAAATTTGATACCTGTTCATGTAATGTAATTTAACATCCTACAAATAAACTTGCACAACTTAAATTTGCACGGTTGGAAATTTAAGTTGACGCTGTTCTTCTTTGTAATAGACCTTTATATGCAATCAAGACGGTGTCAGCGGAGTCTCCTTTGTCCTCTTCACATCATCAATAACTTCTAACAATAACTTCAATAACTATATACAACTTCAACTTTACATTCTAACTGAAATGTCTAGAACTCTATACAATTTTTTAAATTTTTTTTCTAGAACTGTATTTTAAAATTCTAGAATTACTATTTAACATTCCAGAACTGTAACCATTCTAGACCTGTAGATTAACATTTCGTATTGAAATGTAATTGTACATTTGAAACTTCCAATTACTGAACTGTATATTTAAATTTGATACCTTTCATTTAATGTAATTTAACATCCTAGAAATATACTTGCACAACTTAAATTTGCACGGTTGGAAATTTAGGTTGACGCTGTTCTTCTTGTAATAAACCTTTATATGCAATCAAGACGGTGTCAGAGGAGTCTCCTTGTCCTTCACATCATCAATAACTTTAACAATATCTTCAATAACTATATACAACTTCAACTTTACATTTTAACTGAAACGCCTAGAACTCTATACAACTTTTTAATTTTATTTTCTAGAACTGTATTTTAACATTCTAGAATTATTATTTAACATTCCAGAACTGTAACCATTCTAGACCTGTAGATTAACATTTCTCGTATTGAAATGTAATTGTACATTTGAAACTTCCAATTACTGAACTGTATATTTAAATTTGATACCTGTTCATGTAATGTAATTTAACGTCCTAGAAATATCTTGCAAAACCTAAATTTGCACGGTTGGAAATTTAGGTTGACGCCTGTTCTTCTTTGTAATAAACCTTTATATGCAATCAAGACGGTGTCAGCGGAGTCTCCTTGTCCTCTTCACATCATCAATAACTAATAACTTCAATAACTTCAATAACTATATACAACTTCAACTTTACATTCTAACTGAAACGTCTAGAACTCTATACAATTTTTTAATTTTATTTTCTAGAACTGTATTTTCACATTCTAGAATTACTATTTAATATTCCAGAACTGTAACCATTCTAGAGCTATAGATATAAAATTCCCATAATAAAATGTAATTGTACATTTGAAACTCCCAATTACTGAACTGTATATTTAAATTTGATACCTGTTCATGTAATGTAATTCAACATCTTACAAATAAACTTGCACAATCTAAATTTGCACGGTTGGAAATTTAGGTTGACACTGTTCTTCTTTGTAATAAACCTTTATATGCAATCAAGACGGTGTCAGAGGAGTCTCCTTTGTCCTCTTCACATCATCAATAACTTTAACAATATCTTCAATAACTACATACAACTTCAACTTTACATACTAACTGAAACGTCTAGAACTCTATACAACTTTTTAATTTTATTTTCTAGAACTGTATTTTAACATTCTAGAATTACTATTTAAAATTCCAGAACTGTTACAATTCTAGAGCTGTAGATTAACATTTCTCTTATTGAAATGTAATTGTACATTTGAAAGTTCCAAATACTGAACTCTATATTTAAATTTGATACCTGTTTATGTAATGTAATTTAAAATCCTAGAAATATCCTTGCACAACTTACATTTGCACGGTTGGAAATTTAGGTTGACGCTGTTTTTCTTTGTATTAAACCTTTATATGCAATCAAGATGGTGTCAGCGGAGTCTCCTTCGTCGTCTTCACATCATCAATAACTTTAACAATAACTTTAATAACTTTATATAACTTCAACTTTACATTCTAACTAAAACGTCTAGAACTCTATACAACTTTTTAATTTTTTATTCTAGAACTGTATTTTAACATTCTAGAATTACTATTTAACATTCCAGAACTGTAGCCATTCTAGAGCTGTAGATTAACATTTCGTATTGAAATGTAATTGTTCATTTGAAACTTCCAAATACTGAACTGTATATTTAAATTTGATACCTGTTTATGTAATGTAATTTAACATCCTAGAAATATCCTTCCACAACTTAAATTTGCACGGTTGGAAATTTAGTTTGACGCTGTTTTCTTTGTAATAAACCTTTATATGCAATTAAGACGTGTCAGCGAGTCTCCTTCGTCCTCTTCTTTACATCATCAACACCATCTAATAAACTACAATAACTTTATTAACTTTCTACAACTTCAACTTTACATTCTAACTTAAACGCCTAGAACTCTATACAATTTTTTATTTCATTTTCTAGAACTGTATTTTAACATTCTAGAATTTCAATTTAACATTCCAGAACTGTAACCATTTTAGAGCTGTAGATTAACATTTCTCGTATTGAAATGTAATTGTACATTTGAAACTTCCAATTACTGAACTGTATATTTAAATTTGATACCTGTTCATGTAATGTAATTTAACATCCTAGAAATATACTTGCACAACCTAAATTTGCACTGTTGGAAATTTAGGTTGACGCTGTTTTTCTTTGTATTAAACCTTTATATGCAATCAAGACGGTGTCAGCGGAGTCTCTTCGTCCTCTCATTCACATCATCTAATAAACTTTAACAATAACTTTAATAACTTTCTACAACTTCAACTTTACATTCTAACTGAAATGTCTAGAACTCTATACAATTTTTTAATTTTATTTTCTAGAACTGTATTTTAACATTCTAGAATTACTTTTTAATATTCCAGAACTGTAACCATTCTAGAGCTGTAGATTAACATTTCCAGTAATAAAATGTAATTGTACATTTGAAACTTCCAATTACTGAACTGTATATTTAAATTTCATACCTGTTCATTTAATGTAATTTAACATCCTAGAAATATCCTGCACAACTTAAATTTGCACGGTTGGAAATTTAGGTTGACGCTGTTTTTCTTTGTATTAAACCTTTATATGCAATCAAGACGGTGTCAGCGGAGTCTCCTTCGTCCTCTTCACATCATCAACACCATCTAATAAACTACAATAACTTTAATAACTTTCACAACTTCAACTTTATATTCTAACTGAAACGTCTAGAGCTCTATACAACTTTTTTATTGCTTATTTTCTAGAACTGTATTTTAACATTCTAGAATTACTATTTAACATGCCAGAACTGTAGCCATTCTAGAGCTGTAGATTAACATTTCTCGTATTGAAATGTAATTGTAAAATTGAAACTTCCAATTACTGAACTGTATATTTTAATTTGATACCTGTTCATGTAATGTAATTTAAAATCCTAGAAATATCCTTGCACAACCTAAATTTGCACGGTTGGAAATTTAGGTTGACGCTGTTCTTCTTTGTATTAAACCTTTATATGCAATCAAGACGTGTCAGCGGAGTCTCCTTTGTCCTCTTCACATCATCAATATCTAATAAACAATAACTTTAATAACTATATACAACTTCAACTTTACATTCTAACTGAAACGTCTAGAACTCTATACAATTTTTAATTTTCATTTTCTAGAACTGTATTTTAACATTCTAGAATTACTATTTAACAATCCAGAACTGTAACCATTCTAGAGCTGTAGATTAACATTTCGTATTGAAATGTAATTGTACATTTGAAACTTCCTATTACTGAACTGTATATTTAAATTTGATACCTGTTCATGTAATGTAATTTAACATCCTAGAAATATACTTGTACAACTTAAATTTGCATAAGTTGGAAATTTAGGTTGACGCTGTTCTTCTTTGTAATAAACCTTTATATGCAATCAAGACGGTGTCAGAGGAGTCTCCTTTGTCCTCTTCACATCATCAATAACTTTAACAATATCTTCAATAACTATATACAACTTCAACTTTACATTCTAACTGAAACGTCTAGAACTCTATACAATTTTTTTTATTTTCTAGAACTGTATTTTAACATTCTAGAATTACTATTTAACATTCCAGAACTGTAACCATTCTAGAGCTGTAGATTAACATTTCTCGTATTGAAATGTAATTGTACATTTGAAACTTCCAATTACTGAACTGTATATTTAAATTTGATACCTGTTCATGTAATGTAATTTAACATCCTAGAAATATCCTTGCACAACTTAAATTTGCACGGTTGGAAATTTAGGTTGACGCTGTTCTTCTTTGTATTAAACCTTTATATGCAATCAAGACGGTGTCAGCGGAGTCTCCTTCGTCCTCTTCACATCATCAACACCATCTAATAAACTACAATAACTTTAATAACTATATACAACTTCAACTTTACATTCTAACTGAAACGTCTAGAACTCTATACAATTTTTTAATTTTATTTTCTAGAACTGTATTTTAACATTCTAGAATTACTATTTAACATTCCAGAACTGTAACCATTCTAGAGCTGTAGATTAACATTTCTTGTATTGAAATGTAATTGTACATTTGAAACTTCCAATTACTGAACTGTATATTTAAATTTGATACCTGTTCATGTAATGTAATTTAACATCCTAGAAATATACTTGCACAACTTAAATTTGCACGGTTGGAAATTTAGGTTGACGCTGTTCTTCTTTGTAATAAACCTTTATATGCAATCAAGACGGTGTCAGCGGAGTCTCCTTTGTCCTCTTCACATCATCAATAACTTTAACAATAACTTTAATAACTATATACAACTTCAACTTTACATTCTAACTGAAACGTCTAGAACTCTATACAATTTTTAATTTTATTTTCTAGAACTGTATTTTAACATTCTAGAATTACTATTTAACATTCCAGAACTGTAACCATTCTAGAGCTGTAGATTAACATTTCTCGTATTGAAATGTAATTGTACATTTGAAACTTCCAATTACTGAACTGTATATTTAAATTTGATACCTGTTCATGTAATGTAATTTAACATCCTAGAAATATACTTGCACAACTTAAATTTGCACGGTTGGAAATTTAGGTTGACGCTGTTCTTCTTTGTAATAAACCTTTATATGCAATCAAGACGGTGTCAGAGAGTCTCCTTTGTCCTTATCACATCATCAATAACTTTAACAATAACTTTAATAACTATCTACAACTTCAACTTACATTCTAACTGAAACGCCTAGAACTCTATACAACTTTTTAATTTTATTTTCTAGAACTGTATTTTAACATTCTAGAATTACTATTTAACATTCCAGAACTGTAACCATTCTAGAGCTGTAGATTAACATTTCGTATTGAAATGTAATTGTACATTTGAAACTTCCAATTACTGAACTGTATATTTAAATTTGATACCTGTTCATGTAATGTAATTTAACATCCTAGAAATATACTTGCAAAACCTAAATTTGCGGTTGGAAATTTAGGTTGACGCTGTTCTTCTTTGTATTAAACCTTTATATGCAATCAAGACGGTGTCATGAGTCTCCTTTGTCCTCTTCACATCATCAATAACATTAACAATAACTTTAATAACTATATACAACTTCAACTTTACATTCTAACTGAAACGTCTAGAACTCTATACAATTTTTTAATTTTATTTTCTAGAACTGTATTTTAACATTCTAGAATTACTATTTAACATTCCAGAACTGTAACCATTCTAGAGCTGTAGATTAACATTTCTCATATTGAAATGTAATTGTACATTTGAAATTTCCAATTACTGAACTGTATATTTAAATTTGATACCTGTTCATGTAATGTAATTTAACATCCTAGAAATATACTTGCACAACTTAAATTTGCACGGTTGGAAATTTAGGTTGACGCTGTTTTCTTTTGTATAAACCTTTATATGCAATCAAGACGTGTCAGCGAGTCTCCTTTGTCCTCTTCACATCACTAATAACTTTAACAATAACTTTAATAACTATATAACTTCAACTTTACATTCTAACTAAAACGTCTAGAACTCTATACAACTTTTTAATTTTTATTCTAGAACTGTATTTTAACATTCTAGAATTACTATTTAACATTCCAGAACTGTAACCATTCTAGAGCTGTAGATTAACATTTCGTATTGAAATGTAATTGTAAATTTGAAACTTCCAATTACTGAACTGTATATTTAAATTTGATACCTGTTCATGTAATGTAATTTAACATCCTAGCAATATCCTTCCACAACTTAAATTTGCACGGTTGGAAATTTAGGTTGACGCTGTTCTTCTTGTAATAAACCTTTATATGCAATCAAGACGTGTCAGCGAGTCTCCTTCGTCCTCTTTACATCATCAACACCATCTAATTAACTACAATAACTTTAATAACTTTCTACAACTCCAACTTTACATTCTAACTTAAACGTCTAGAACTCTATACATTTTTTTATTTTATTTTCTAGAACTGTATTTTAATATTCTAGAATTACTATTTAACATTCCAGAACTGTAACCATTCTAGAGCTGTAGATTAACATTTCCCGTAATAAAATGTAATTGTACATTTGAAACTTCCAATTACTGAACTGTATATTTAAATTTGATACCTGTTCATGTAATGTAATTTAACATCCTAGAAATATCCTTGCACAACTTAAATTTGCACGGTTGGAAATTTAGGTTGACGCTGTTTTTCTTTGTATTAAACCTTTATATGCAATCAAGACGGTGTCATGAGTCTACTGTCCTCTTCAAATCATTCACACCATCTAATAAACTACAATAACTTTAATAACTTTCTACAACTTCAACTTTACATTCTAACTGAAATGTCTAGAACTCTATACAATTTTTAATTTTATTTTCTAGAACTGTATTTTAACATTCTAGAATTACTATTTAACATTCCAGAACTGTAACCATTCTAGAGCTGTAGATGAACATTTCTGTATTTCAATGTAATTGTACATTTGAAACTTCCAATTACTGAACTGTATATTTAAATTTGATACCTGTTCATGTAATGTAATTTAACATCCTAGAAATATAGTTGCACAACTTAAATTTGCACGGTTGGAAATTTAGGTTGACGCTGTTCTTCTTTTTAATAAACCTTTATATGCAATCAAGACGGTGTCACGAGTCTCCTTTGTCCTCTTCACATCATCAATAACTTTAACAATAACTTTAATAACTATGTACAACTTCAACTTTACAGTCTAACTGAAACGTCTAGAACTCTATACAATTTTTTAATTTTATTTTCTAGAACTGTATTTTAACATTCTAGAATTACTATTTAAAATTCCAGAACTGTAGCCATTCTAGAGCTGTAGATTTACATTTCACGTAATAAAATGTAATTTTATATTTGAAACTTCCAATTACTGAACTGTATAATTAAATTTGATACCTGTTCATTTAATGTAATTTAACATCCTAGAAATATACTTGCACAACTTAAATGTGCACGGTTGGAAATTTAGGTTGACGCTGTTCTTCTTTGTAATAAACCTTTATATGCAATCAAGACGGTGTCAGCGGAGTCTCCTTCGTCCTCTTCACATCATCAACACCATCTAATAAATTACAATAACTTTAATAACTTTCTACAACTTCAACTTTACATTCTAACTGAAACGTCTAGAACTCTATACAATTTTTTAATTTTATTTTCTAAAACTGTATTTTAACATTCTAGAATTGCAATTTAACATTCTAGAACTGTAATAGTTTTAGAGCTGTAGATTAACATTTCTCGTATTGAAATGTAATTGTACATTTGAAACTTCCAATTACTGAACTGTATATTTAAATTTGATACCTGTTCATGTAATGTAATTTAACATCCTACAAATAAACTTGCACAACCGAAAATTTGCACGGTTGGAAATTTAGGTTGACGCTGTTCTTCTTTGTAATAAACCTTTATATGCAATCAAGACGGTGTCAGCGGAGTCTCCTTTGTCCTCTTCACATCATCAATAACTTTAACAATAACTTTAATAACTATATACAACTTCAACTTTACATTCTAACTGAAACGTCTAGAACTCTATACAATTTTTTAATTTTATTTTCTAGAACTGTATTTTAACATTCTAGAATTACTATTTAACATTCCAGAACTGTAACCATTCTAGACCTGTAGATTAACATTTCTCGTATTGAAATGTAATTGTACATTTGAAACTTCCAATTACTGAACTGTATATTTAAATTGATCCCATTTCATTTAATGTAATTTAAGATCCTAGAAATATACTTGCACAACTTAAATTTGCACGATTGGAAATTTAGGTTGACGCTGTTCTTCTTTGTAATAAACCTTTATATGCAATCAAGACGGTGTCAGAGGAGTCTCCTTTGTCTTATCACATCATCAATAACTTTAACAATATCTTACATAACTATATACAACTTCAACTTTACATTCTAACTGAAACGCCTAGAACTCTATACAACTTTTAATTTTATTTTCTAGAACTGTATTTTAACATTCTAGAATTATTATTTAACATTCCAGAACTGTAACCATTCTAGAGCTGTAGATTAACATTTCGTATTGAAATGTAATTGTACATTTGAAACTTCCAATTACTGAACTGTAGATTTAAATTTGATACCAGTACATGAAATGTAATTTAACGTCGTATAAAAGAACTTGCACAACCTAAATTTGCACGGTTGGAAATTTAGCTTGACGCTGTTCTTCTTGTAATAAACCTTTATATGCAATCAAGACGGTGTCAGCGGAGTCTCCTTCGTCCTCTTCACATCATCAATAACTTTAACAATAACTTCAATAACTATATACAACTTCAACTTTACATTCTAACTGAAACGTCTAGAACTCTATACAATTTTTTAATTTTATTTTCTAGAACTGTATTTTAACATTCTAGAATTACTATTTAATATTCCAGAACTGTAACCATTCTAGAGCTATAGATATAAAATTCCCATAATAAAATGTAATTGTACATTTGAAACTCCCAATTACTGAACTGTATATTTAAATTTGATACCTGTTCATGTAATGTAATTCAACATCTTACAAATAAACTTGCACAATCTAAATTTGCACGGTTGGAAATTTAGGTTGACACTGTTCTTCTTTGTAATAAACCTTTATATGCAATCAAGACGGTGTCAGAGGAGTCTCCTTTGTCCTCTTCACATCATCAATAACTTTAACAATATCTTCAATAACTATATACAACTTCAACTTTACATACTAAGTGAAACGTAGAACTCTATACAATTTTTTAATTTTATTTTCTAGAACTGTATTTTAACATTCTAGAATTACTATTTAACATTCCAGAACTGTTACAATTCTAGAGCTGTAGATTAACATTTCTATTGAAATGTAATTGTACATTTGAAACTTCCAATTACTGAACTGTATATTTAAATTTGATACCTGTTTATGTAATGTAATTTAAAATCCTAGAAATATCCTTGCACAACTTACATTTGCACGGTTGGAAATTTAGGTTGACGCTGTTTTCTTTGTATTAAACCTTTATATGCAATCAAGATGGTGTCAGCGGAGTCTCCTTCGTCGTCTTCACATCACTAATAACTTTAACAATAACTTTAATAACGTTATATAACTTCAACTTTACATTCTAACTGAAACGTCTAGAACTCTATACAACTTTTTAATTTTTTATTCTAGAAGTGTATTTTAACATTCTAGAATTACTATTTAACATTCCAGAACTGTAACCATTCTAGAGCTGTAGATTAACATTTCGTATTAAAATGTAATTGTAAATTTGAAACTTCCAAATACTGAACTTTATATTTAAATTTGATACCTGTTCATGTAATGTAATTTAACATTCTAGCAATATCCTTCCACAACTTAAATTTGCACGGTTGGAAATTTAGGTTGACGCTGTTTTTCTTTGTAATAAACCTTTATATGCAATCAAGACGTGTCAGCGAGTCTCCTTCGTCCTCTTCTTTACATCATCAACACCATCTAATAAACTACAATAACTTTAATAACTTTCTACAACTTCAACTTTACATTCTAACTTAAACGTCTAGAACTCTTACAATTTTTTATTTCATTTTCTAGAACTGTATTTTAACATTCTAGAATTTCAATTTAACATTCCAGAACTGTAACCGTTTTAGAGCTGTAGATTAACATTTCTCGTATTTCAATGTAATTGTACATTTGAAACTTCCAATTACTGAACTGTATATTTAAATTTGATACCTGTTCATGTAATGTAATTTAACATCCTAGAAATATACTTGCACCACTTAAATTTGCACTGTTGGAAATTTAGGTTGACGCTGTTTTTCTTTGTATTAAACCTTTATATGCAATCAAGACGGTGTCAGCGGAGTCTCCTTCGTCCTCTTCACATCATTCACACCATCTAATAAACTACAATAACTTTAATAACTTTCTACAACTTCAACTTTATATTCTAACTGAAATGTCTAGAACTCTATACAATTTTACAATTTTATTTTCTAGAACTGTATTTTAACATTCTAGAATTACTATTTAACATTCCAGAACTGTAACCATTCTAGAGCTGTAGATTAACATTTCCCGTAATAAAATGTAATGGTACATTTGAAACTTCCAATTACTGAACTGTATATTTAAATTTGATACCTGTTCATGTAATGTAATTTAACATCCTAGAAATATCCTCACACAACTTAAATTTGCACGTTTGGAAATTGAGGTTGACGCTGTTTTTCTTTGTATTAAACCTTTATATGCAATCGAGACGGTGTCAGAGGAGTCTCCTTTGTCCTCTTCACATCATTCACACCATCTAATAAACTACAATAACTTTAATAACTTTCTACAACTTCAACTTTATATTCTAACTGAAATGTCTAGAACTCTATACATTTTTTTATTTTTTATTTTCTAGAACTGTATTTTAACATTCTAGAATTACTATTTAACATTCCAGAACTGTAGCCATTCTAGAGCTGTAGATTAACATTTCTCGTATTGAAATGTAATTGTAAATTTGAAACTTCCAATTACTGAACTGTATATTTAAATTTGATACCTGTTCATGTAATGTAATTTAACATCCTAGAAATATACTTGCACAACCTAAATTTGCACGGTTGGAAATTTAGGTTGACGCTGTTTTTATTTGTAATAAACCTTTATATGCAACCAAGACGGTGTCATGAGTCTCCTTTGTCCTCTTCACATCATCAATAACTTTAACAATAACTTCAATAACTATATACAACTTCAACTTTACATTCTAACTGAAACGTCTAGAACTCTATACAATTTTTAATTTTTATTTTCTAGAACTGTATTTTAACATTCTAGAATTACTATTTAACATTCCAGAACTGTAACCATTCTAGAGCTGTAGATTAACATTTCTCGTATTGAAATGTAATTGTACATTTGAAACTTCCAATTGCTGAACTGTATAATTAAATTTGATACCTGTTCATGTAATGTAATTTAACATCCTAGAAATATCCTTGTACAACTTAAATTTGCACGGTTGAAATTTAGGTTGACGCTGTTCTTCTTTGTAATAAACCTTATATGCAATCAAGACGGTGTCAGAGGAGTCTCCTTTGTCCTCTTCACATCATCAAGTAATTAAACAATAACTTCAATAACTATATACAACTTCAACTTTACATTCTAACTGTAACGTCTAGAACTCTTTACAATTTTTTAATTTTTCATTTTCTAGAAATGTATTTTAACATTCTAGAATTACTATTTAACATTCCAGATCTGTAACCCTTCTAGAGCTGTAGATTAACATTTCGTATTGAAATGTAATTGTACATTTGAAACTTCCAATTACTGAACTGTATATTTAAATTTGATACCTGTTCATGTAATGTAATTTAACATCCTAGAAATATCTCTTGCACAACTTACATTTGCACGGTTGGAAATTTAGGTTGACGCTTTGTTCTTCTTTGTAATAAACCTTTATATGCAATCAAGATGGTGTCAGCGGAGTCTCCTTCGTCCTCTTCACATCATCAATAACTTTAACAATGTCTTCAATAATTGCCCTTTACAACTTCAACTTTACATTCTAACTGAAACGCTCTAGAACTCTATACATTTTTTTATTTTTTATTTTCTAGAACTGTATTTTAACATTCTAGAATTACTATTTAACATTCCAGGACTGTAACCATTCTAGAGCTGTAGGTTAACATTTCCCGTAAGAAAATATAATTGTACATTTGAAACTTCCAATTACTGAACTGTATATTTAAATTTGATACCTGTTCATGTAATGTAATTTAACATCCTAGAAATATACTTGCACAACTTAAATTTGCACGTTTGGAAATTTAGGTTGACGCTGTTCTTCTTTGTAATAAACCTTTATATGCAATCAAGACGGTGTCAGCGAGTCTCCCTTTGTTGTCTTCACAACACTAATAACTTTAACAATAACTTTAATAACATTCTATAACTTCAACTTACATTCTAACTGAAACGCCTAGAACTCTATACAACTTTTTAATTTTTTATTCTAGAACTGTATTTTAACATTCTAGAATTACTATTTAACATTCCAGAACTGTAACCATTCTAGAGCTGTAGATTAACATTTCTCGTATTGAAATGTAATTGTACATTTGAAACTTCCAAATACTGAACTTTATATTTAAATTTGATACCTGTTCATGTAATGTAATTTAACATCCTAGAAATATCCTTGCACTACTTAAATTTGCACGGTTGGAAATTTAGGTTGACGCCTGTTTCTTCTTTGTAATAAACCTTTATATGCAATCAAGACGGTGTCAGCGGAGTCTCCTCCTTTGTCCTCCTTCACATCATCAATAACTTTAACAATAACTTTAATAACTTTCTACAACTTCAACTTACATTCTAACTGAAACGTCTAGAACTCTATAATTTTTTATTTTTTATTTATTAGAACTGTATTTTAACATTCTAGAATTACTATTTAACATTCCAGAACTGTAACCATTTTAGAGCTGTAGATTAACAATTCTCGTATTGAAATGTAATTGTACATTTGAAACTTCCAATTACTGAACTGTATATTTAAATTTGATACCTGTTCATTTAATGTAATTTAACATCCTAGAAATAAACTTGCACAACCTAAATTTGCACGGTTGGAAATTTAGGTTGACGCTGTTCTTCTTTGTATTAAACCTTTATATGCAATCAAAGACGGTGTCATGGAGTCTCCTTTGTCCTCTTCACATCATCAACACCATCTAATAAACTACAATAATTTTAATAACTTTCACAACTTCAACTTTACATTCTAACTGGAAACGTCTAGAACTCTATACAATTTTTTTAATTTTTCATTTTCTAGAACTGTATTTTAACATTCTAGAATTACTATTTAACATTCCAGAACTGTAACCATTCTAGAGCTGTAGATTAACATTTCCTGTAATAAAATGTAATTGTACATTTGAAACTTCAATTACTGAACTGTATATTTAAATTTGATACCTGTTCATTTAATGTAATTTAACATCCTAGAAATATACTTGCACAACTTGAATTTGCACAGTTGGAAATTTAGGTTGACGCTGTTCTTCTTTTTGATAAACCTTTATATGCAATCAAGACGGTGTCAGCGGAGTCTCCTTTGTCCTCTTCACATCATCAATAACTTTAACAATAACTTCAATAACTTTATATAACTTCAACTTTACATTCTAACTAAAACGTCTAGAACTCTATACAACTTTTTTAATTTTATTTTCTAGAACTGTATTTTAACATTCTAGAATTACTATTAACATTCAGAACTGTAACCGTTTTAGATCTGTAGATTAACATTTCTCAAATTGAAATGTAATTGTACATTTGAAACTTCCAATTACTGAACTGTATATTTAAATTTGATACCTGTTCATGTAATGTAATTTAACATCCTAGAAATAAACTTGCACAACTTAAATTTGCACGGTTGGAAATTTAGGTTGACGCTGTTCTTCTTTGTAATAAACCTTTATATGCAATCAAGACGGTGTCAGCGGAGTCTACTTCGTCCTCTTCAAATCATTCACACCATCTAATAAACTACAATAACTTTAATAACTTTCTACAACTTCAACTTTACATTCTAACTGAAATGTCTAGAACTCTATACATTTTTTTTATTTTTTATTCTCTAGAACTGTATTTTAACATTCTAGAATTACTATTTAATATTCCAGAACTGTAACCATTCTAGAGCTGTAGATTAAAATTTCCCGTAATAAAATGTAATTGTACATTTGAAACTTCCAATTATTGAACTGTATATTTAAATTTGATACCTGTTCATGTAATGTAATTTAACATCCTAGCAATATCCTTGCACAACTTAAATTTGCACGGTTGGAAATTTAGTTTGACGCTGTTTTTCTTTGTAATAAACCTTTATATGCAATCAAGACAGTGTCAGCGGAGTCTACTTCGTCCTCTTCAAATCATTCACACCATCTAATAAACTACAATAACTTTAATAACTTTCTACAACTTCAACTTTATATTCTAACTGAAATGTCTAGAACTCTATACATTTTTTATTTTTATTTTCTAGAACTGTATTTTAACATTCTAGAATTACTATTTAACATTCCAGAACTGTAGCCATTCTAGAGCTGTAGATTAACATTTCTGGTATTGAAATGTAAGTGTACATTTGAAACTTCCAATTACTGAACTGTATATTTAAATTTGATACCTGTTCATGTAATGTAATTTAACATCCTAGAAATAAACTTGCACAACTTAAATTTGCACGGTTGGAAATTTAGGTTGACGCTTGTTCTTCTTTGTAATAAACCTTTATATGCAATCAAGACGGTGTCAGAGTCTCCGTCCTCTTCACATCATCAACACCATCTAATAAACTACAATAACTTTAATAACTTTCTACAACTTCAACTTTACATTCTAACTGAAACGTCTAGAACTCTATACAACTTTTTATTTTATTTTCTAGAACTCTATTTTAACATTCTAGAATTACTATTTAACATTCCAGAACTGTAACCATTCTAGAGCTGTAGATTAACATTTCCGTAATAAAATGTAATTGTACATTTGAAACTTCCAATTACTGAACTGTATATTTAAATTTGATACCTGTTCATGTAATGTAATTTAACATCCTAGAAATATACTTGCACAATCTAAATTTGCAGTTGGAAATTTAGGTTGACGCTGTTCTTCTTTGTAATAAACCTTTATATGCAATCAAGACGGTGTCAGCGGAGTCTCCTTTGTCCTCTTCACATCATCAATAACTTCTTAAACAATAACTTCAATAACTATATACAACTTCAACTTTACATTCTAACTGAAACGTCTAGAACTCTATACAATTTTTTAATTTTATTTTCTAGAACTGTACTTTAACATTCTAGAATTACAGTTTAACATTCCAGAACTGTAACCATTCTAGACCTGTAGATTAACATTTCTCGTAATAAAATGTAATTGTACATTTGAAACTTCCAATTACTGAACTGTATATTTAAATTTGATACCTGTTCATGTAATGTAATTTAAGATCCTACAAATAAACTTGCACAACCTAAATTTGCACGGTTGGAAATGTAGGTTGACGCTGTTTTTCTTTGTATTAAACCTTTATATGCAATCAAGACGGTGTCAGCGGAGTCTACTTCGTCCTCTTCAAATCATTCACACCATCTAATAAACTACTATAACTTTAATAACTTTCCACAACTTCAACTTTACATTCTAACTGAAACGTCTAGAACTCTATTCATTTTTAATTTTTATTTTCTAGAACTGTATTTTAACATTCTAGAATTACTATTTAACATTCCAGAACTGTAACAATTCTAGACCTGTAGATTAACATTTCTCGTATTGTAATGTAATTGTATATTTGAAACTTCCAATTACTGAACTGTATAATTAAATTTGATACCTGTTCATTTAATGTAATTTAACATCCTAGAAATATACTTGCACAACTTAAATTTGCACAGTTGGAAATTTAGGTTGACGCTGTTCTTCTTTGTAATAAACCTTTATATGCAATCAAGACGGTGTCAGCGGAGTCTCCTTCGTCCTCTTCACATCATCAACACCATCTAATAAACTACAATAACTTTAATAACTTTCTACAACTTCAACTTTACATTCTAACTGAAACGTCTAGAACTCTATACAACTTTTTATTTTATTTTCTAGAACTCTATTTTAACATTCTAGAATTACTATTTAATGTTCTAGAACTGTAGCCATTCTAGAGCTGTAGATTAAAAATTCCCGTAATAAAATGTAATTGTACATTTGAAACTTCCAATTACTGAACTGTATATTTAAATTTGATACCTGTTAATTTAATGTAATTTAACATCCTAGAAATAAACTTGCACAACCTAAATTTGCACGGTTGGAAATTTAGGTTGACGCTGTTCTTCTTTGTAATAAACCTTTATATGCAATCAAGACGGTGTCAGAGTCTCCTTTGTCCTCTTCACATCATCAATAACTTTAACAATAACTTCAATAACTATATACAACTTCAACTACATTCTAACTTAAACGTCTAGAACTCTATACAATTTTTAATTTTTTCATTTTCTAGAACTGTATTTTAACATTCTAGAATTACTATTTAACATTCAGAACTGTAACCATTCTAGAGCTGTAGATTAACATTTCTCGTATTAAAATGTAATTGTACATTGAAACTTCCAATTACTGAACTGTATATTTAAATTTGATACCTGTTCATGTAATGTAATTTAACATCCTAGAAATAAACTTGCACAACAAATTTGCACGTTGGAAATTTAGGTTGGCGCTATTCTTCTTTGTAATAAACCTTTATATGCAATCAAGGCGGTGTCAGAGGAGTCTCCTTAGTCCTCTTCACATCATCATCTAATAAACTTCAATGCTTTAATAACTCTACAACTTCAACTTTACATTCTAACTGAAACGTCTAGAACTCTATACAATTTTTAATTTTTCATTTTCTAGAACTGTATTTTAACATTCTAGAATTACTATTTAACATTTAGAACTGTAACCATTCTAGACCTGTAGATTAACATTTCTCGTAATTGAAATGTAATTGTACATTTGGAAACTTCCAATTACTGAACTGTATATTTAAATTTGATACCTGTTCATGTAATGTAATTCAACATCCTAGAAATATACTTGCACAACTTAAATTTGCAGTTGGAAATTTAGGTTGACGCTGTTCTTCTTGTAATAAACCTTTATATGCAATCAAAGGCGATTGTCAGAGAGTCTCCTTCGTCCTCTTCACATCATCAATAACTTTAACAATATCTTTAATAATTATATACAACTTCAACTTACATTCTAACTGAAACGTCTAGAACTCTATACAACTTTTATTTTATTTTCTAGAACTGTATTTTAACATTCTAGAATTACTATTTAACATTCCAGAACTGTAACCATTCTAGAGCTGTAGATTAACATTTCTCGTAATGAAATGTAATTGTAAATTTGAAACTTCAATTACTGAACTGTATATTTAAATTTGATACCTGTTCATGTAATGTAATTTAACATCCTAGAAATAAACTTGCACAACCTAAATTTGCACGGTTGGAAATTTAGGTTGACGCTGTTTTCTTTGTATTAAACCTTCATATGCAATCAAGGCAGTGTCCAGCGGAGTCTCCTTAGTCCTCTTCACATCATCAACACCATCTAATAAACTACAATAACTTTAATAACTTTCTACAACTTCAACTTTGCATTCTAACTGAAACGTCTAGAACTCTATACAATTTTTTAATTTTATTTTCTAGAACTGTGTTTTAACATTCTAGAATTGCAATTTAACATTCAGAACTGTAACCATTCTAGACCTGTAGATTAACATTTCTCATATTGAATGTAATTGTACATTTGAAACTTCCAATTACTGAACTGTATATTTAAATTTGATACCTGTTCATTTAATGTAATTTAACATCCTAGAAATATACTTGCACAACAAATTTGCACGGTTGGAAATTTAGGTTGGCGCTGTTCTTCTTTGTAATAAACCTTTTATATGCAATCAAGGCGGTGTCATGAGTCCTCGATCCTCTTCACATCATTCACACCATCAATAACTTCAAATTAATAACTTTCTACAACTTCAACTTTACATTCTAACTGAAATGTCTAGAACTCTATACAACTTTTATTTTATTTTCTAGAACTGTATTTTAACATTCTAGAATTACTATTTAACATTCAGAACTGTAGCCATTCTAGAGCTGTAGATTAACATTCTCATGAAATGTAATTGTACATTTGAAACTTCCAATTACTGAACTGTATATTTAAATTTGATACCTGTTCATGTAATGTAATTTAACATCCTAGAAATATACTTGCACAACTTAAATTTGCACAGTTGGAAATTTAGGCTGTTCTTCTTTGTATTAAACCTTTATATGCAATCAAGGCGGTGTCAGGAGTCTCCTTTGTCCTCTTCACATCATCAATAACTTTAACAATAACTTCAATAACTTTCTACAACTTCAACTTTACATTCTAACTGAAGCGTCTAGAACTCTATACAATTTTTTAATTTTTCATTTCTAGAACTGTATTTTAACATTCTAGAATTACTATTTAACATTCAGAACTGTAACCATTCTAGAGCTGTAGATTAACATTTCGTATTGAAATGTAATTGTACATTTGAAACTTCAATTACTGAACTGTATATTTAAATTTGATACCTGTTCATGTAATGTAATTTAACATCCTAGAAATATCCTTGCAACTTAAATTTGCAGGTTGGAAATTTAGGTTGGCCTGTTCTTCTTTTGTAATAAACCTTTATATGCAATCAAGGCGGTGTCAGCAGGTCTCCTTTGTCCTCTTCACATCCTCAACATCAATAACTTATGAAAACAACAATATCTTCAATAACTATATACAACTTCAACTTTACATTCTAACTGAAACGTCTAGAACTCTTTTAATTTTTTAATTTTTCATTTTCTAGAACTGTATTTTAACATTCTAGAATTACTATTTAACATTCAGAACTGTAACCATTCTAGACCTGTAGATTAACATTTCTCGTATTGAAATGTAATTGTACATTTGAAACTTCCAATTACTGAACTGTATATTTAAATTTGATACCTGTTCATGTAATGTAATTTAACATCCTAAATGAGAAATATCCTTGCACAACTTACATTTGCAGTTGGAAATTTAGGTTGGCGCTGTTCTTCTTTGTAATAAACCTTTATATGCAATCAAAGACGGTGTCAGCGGAGTCTCCTTGTCCTCTTCACATCATCAATAACTTTAACAATATCTTCAATACTTAGATTATAACTTTCCTACAACTTCAACTTTACATTCTACTGAAACGTCTAGAACTCTATACAATTTTTTACTTTTATTTTTCTAGAACTGTATTTTAACATTCTAAATTACTATTTAACATTCCAGAACTGTAACCATTCTAGAGCTGTAGATTAACATTTCCGTAATGAAATGTAATTGTACATTTGAAACTTCCAATTACTGAACTGTATATTTAAATTTGATACCTGTTCATGTAATGTAATTTAACATCCTAGAAATATACTTGCACAACTCTAAATTTGCCGCGATTTGAAATTTAGGTTGGCCTTTGTTTTTCGCTTTGTATTAAACCTCTATATGCAATCAAGACACGGTGTCAGAGAGTCTCCTTGTCCTCTTCACATCCCATCAACACCATCTAATA
Organism: Xiphias gladius; assembly: GCF_016859285.1. Lineage (NCBI taxonomy): Eukaryota > Metazoa > Chordata > Actinopteri > Istiophoriformes > Xiphiidae > Xiphias > Xiphias gladius. The sequence goes on from NW_024402157.1 coordinate 38,981, forward strand.
AACTAATAACTTTAATAACTTTCTACAACTACTTTACATTCTAACTTAAGCGTCTAGAACTCTTTTACAACTTTTTTTATTTCATTTTCTAGAACTGTATTTTTAACATTCTAAATTGCAATTTTAACATTCAGAACTGTAACCCTTCTAGAGCTCATGAATTAACATTTCCCGTAATTAAAATGTTAATTTGTACATTTGAAACTTCCAATTACTGAACTGTATATTTAAATTTGATACCTGTTCATATGTAGCAATGTAATTTAACATCCTAGAAATATACTTGCACAACTTAAATTTACCGCGGTTGGAAATTTAGGTTGGCGCTGTTTTTCTTTGTAATAAACCTTTATATGCAATCAAAGGCGGTGTCAGCCGGAGGTCTCCTTAGATCACTCTTCACATCATCAAGCACCATCTAATAAACTACAATAACTTTAATAACTTTCTACAACTTCAACTTTACATTCTAACTGAAATGTCTAGAACTCTATACATTAACTTTTATTTTTATTTCTTTCTAGAACTGTATTTTAACATTCTAGAATTACTATTTAACATTCAGAACTGCTGGCCATTCTAGGAAAGCTGTAGATTAACATTTTCTCATAATTGAAATGTAATTGTAAATTGAAACTTCCAATTACTGAACTGTATATTTAAATTTGATACCTGTTCATATAATGTAATTTAACATCCTAGAAATATACTTGCACAACTTAAATTTGCAGTTGGAAATTTAGGTTGACGCTGTTCTTCTTTGTAATAAACCTTTATATGCAATCAAAGGGCGGATTGTCAGCGGAGGTCTCCTTTTATCCTCGTCATCCTTCAACATCATCAATAACTTTAACAATAGCACTTTAATAACTTTCTACAACTTTTCAACTTTACATTTCTAACTGGAAACGTCTAGAACTCTATACATCTTTTTAATTTTTATTTTCTAGAACTGTATTTAACATTCTAGAATTACTATTTAACATTCAGAACTGTAACCATTCTAGAGGCTGTAGATTAACATTTCTCGTATTGAAATGTAATTGTACATTTAAAAACTTCAATTACTGAACTGTATATTTAAATTTGATACCTGTTCATGTAATGTAATTTAACATCCTAGAAATAAACTTGCACAACTTAAATTTGCACGGTTGGAAATTTAGGTTGGCGCTATTCTTCTTTGTAATAAACCTTTATATGCAATCAAGGCTACGGTGTCAAGCGGAGGTCTCCTTTGTCCTCTTCACATCATCAATAACTTTGACAACAATAACTTCCAGTATAACTATATACAACTTCAACTTTACATTCTAACTGAAGCGTCTAGAACTCTATACAACTTTTTAATCATTTATTTTTCTAGAACTGTATTTTAACATTCTAGAATTACTATTTAACATTCCAGAACTGTAACCATTCTAGACCTGTAGATTAACATTTCTCGTAGATGAAATGTAATTTGTACATTGGGGAAACTTTCAATTACTGAACTGTATATTTAAATTTGATACCTGTTCATGTAATGTAATTTAACATCCTAGAAATATCCTTGCACAACTTAAATTTTGCAGTTGGAAATTTAGAGTTGGCCTTCGCAGCTGTTCAACTTCTTCTGTATTAAACCTTTATATGCAATCAAGGCGATTGTCAGCGGAGTCTCCTTTGTCCTCTTCACATCATCAATAACTTTAACAATAACTTCCAATAACTACTTATACAACTTCAACTACATATTCTAACTGGAAACATCTGCACTAGGGAACTCTATACAATTTTTTTAATTTTATTTTTTCTAGAACTGTATTTTAACATTCTAGAATTACTATTTAACATTCAGGAACTGTAACCATTCTGAAGCAGTAACGGAATTATGCATTTTCGTAATAATAAAAATGTAATTGTACATTTGAAACTTCCAATTACTGAACTGCTTATATTTAAATTTGATACACTGTTCATGTAATGTAATTTAACATCTAGAAATATCCTTTTTAACTTACATTTGCAGTTTGGAAATTTAGAGTTGGCGCTTCATTTTTCTTCATATTAAACAGCACATATGCAATCAAGAGCGGTATCAGCAGAGTCTCCTTTGTCTCTTCACATCATCAATAACTTTATGGCAATAAGTTCAATAACTTTCTACAACTTCAACTTTTACATTTCTAACTGAAACGTCTAGAACTCTATACAATTTTTAATTTTATTTTCCTAGAACTGTATTTTAACATTCTAGAATTACTATTTAATATTCAGAACTGCTAACCATTCTAGGGCTGTAGATTAAAAATTCCCGTAATAAAATATAGTTGTACATTGAAACTTCCAATTACTGAACTGTATATTTAAAATTTGATACCTGTTCATGTAATGTAACTTAACATCCTAGCAATAAACTTGCACAACTTAAATTTGCCAGGTTGGAGAATTTAGTTTGTTTGCTGTGTTTTCTTTTTGTAATAAACTATTTTATATACAAACCATGAAGAGGCCCCGGTGTCAGCGGAGGTCTCCTTGTCGTTCTCTTCATCATCAACACCATCCTAAACCTGGCTTCTAATAACTTTAATAACTTTTCTACAACTTCAACTTTGCATTCTAACTGGAAATGCGTCCCTAGAACTCCTATACAACTTTTTATTTTTTATTCTCCTAGAACTGTATTTTAACATTCTAGAATTACTATTTAACATTCCAGAACTGTAACCATTCTAGATTATAGCAGATTAACATTTCTGGTATTTGAAATGTAATTGCAAATTTGAAACTTCCAATTACTGAACTGTATATATTTTAAGAGGGTGTTGATACCTATTTCATGTAATGTAATTCAACATCCTACAAATAAAAACTTGCACAATCTAAATTTGCACGGTTGGAAATTTTGGAATTTGACGCTATTCTTCTTTGTAATAAACGGCTTTTATATGCAATAATCAAGGCCGTCAGGCAGAGTCTCCTTTGTCCTCCATCATCCAAGTAACTTTTAACAATATCTTCAATAAATATATACAACTTTTTAACTTTACATTTCTAACTGGAAACGTCTAGAACTCTATACAACTTTTTTATTTTTTATTCTCTGAAATTGTATTTTTAACATTCTAGAATTGCAATTTAACATTCCAGAACTGCCCTAGCCATTTTAGAGCTGTAGATTAACATTTCTCGTATTGAAATGTAATTGTACATTTAAACT
>NW_024402158.1:0-7728 GCF_016859285.1 Xiphias gladius
CATACACTGGTGTCATAGTCAGTCTTTACATGAAAGCATACAGCGTGATGGTTTTCTTCATATTCTGCTACCTTTCAATCATTGGGAGCAAGTCATTTGTTTGAATCACCTTCTACATGAAATAGAGAGTTTATCTACACAGAGTTTAAAAGGTCTCATTCTTAGCCAAAGTAAGTATAAAATAGACACAAGATGTCATTTTAGAAAGTATTCACATAGAGTTCTAAATAACCATGTTTTCCTTCATATTCCTCAGCTTTTTGTTGGTTGTGAACATGTGTGAGGTGTTTGCACAGCCAACTAGTAGGGAAACACAACTTAATTCAACACTGATTTCAAACTGTTCTTCTGTAACATACACTGTTGTCAATAGTCAGTCTTTACATGAAACCACACAACGTGATGTATTCCTTCATATTCTGCTACCTTTCAATCATTGGGAGCAAGTCATTTGTTTGAATCACCTTCTACATGAAATAGAGAGTTTATCTACACAGAGCTTTTAAAGGTCTCATTCTTAGCCAAAGTAAGTATAAAAAGACAAAAGATGTCATTTTAGAAAGTATTCACATAGAGTTCTAAATAACCATGTTTTCCTTCATATTCCTCAGCTTTTTGTTGGTTGTGAACATGTGTGAGGTGTTTGCACAGCCAACTAGTAGGGAAACACACAACAATTCAACACTGATTTCAAACTGTACTTCTCTGTAACATACACTGTTGTCAATAGTCAGTCTTTACATGAAACCACACAACGTGATGTATTCCTTCATATTCTGCTACCTTTCAATCATTGGGAGCAAGTCATTTGTTTGAATCACCTTCTACATGAAATAGAGTTTATCTACACAGAGCATTTAAAGGTCTCATTCTTAGCCAAAGTAAGTATAAATAGACAAAAGATGTCATTTTAGAAAGTTTTCACATAGAGTTCTAAATAACCATGTTTTCCTTCATATTCCTCAGCTTTTTGTTGGTTGTGAACATGTGTGAGGAGTTGTTTGCACAGCCAACTAGTAGGAAACACAACTTAATTCAACACTGATTTCAAACTGTTTCTTCTCTGTAGGATACACTGTTGTCAATAGTCAGTCTTTACATGAAAGCATACAACGTGATGTATTCCTTCATATTCTGCTACCTTTCAATCATTGGGAGCAAGTCATTTGTTTGAATCACCTTCTACATGAAATAGAGAGTTTATCTACACAGAGATTTTATTTGGTCTCATTGGTAGCCAAAGTAAGTATAAATAGACAAAAGATGTCATTTAGAAAGTATTCACATAGAGTTCTAAATAACCATGTTTTCCTTCATATTCCTCAGCTTTTTGTTGGTTGTGAACATGTAACATGTGGTGTTTGCACAGCCAACTAGTAGGGAAACACAACTTAATTCAACACTGATTTCAAACTGTTCTTCTCTGTAACATACACTGTTGTCAATAGTCAGTCTTTACATGAAACCATACAACGTGATGTTTTCCTTCATATTCTGCTACCTTTCAATCATTGGGAGCAAGTCATTTGTTTGAATCACCTTCTACATGAAATAGAGAGTTTATCTACACAGAGCTTTTAAAGGTCTCATTCTTAGCCAAAGTAAGTATAAAATAGACAAAAGATGTCATTTTAGAAAGTATTCACATAGAGTTCTAAATAACCATGTTTTCCTTCATATTCCTCAGCTTTTTTGTTGGTTGTGAACATGTGTGAGGTGTTTGCACAGCCAACTAGTAGGAAACACAACTTAATTCAAAACTGATTTCAAACTGTTCTTTGAACATGTGTAAGTGTTTGCACAGCCAACTAGTAGGGAAACACAACAATTCAACACTGATTTCAAACTGTTCTTCTCTGTAACATACACTGTTGTCAATAGTCAGTCTTTACATGAAACCACACAACGTGATGTATTCCTTCATATTCTGCTACCTTTCAATCATTGTGAGCAAGTCATTTGTTTGAATCACCTTCTACATGAAATAGAGAGTTTATCTACACAGAGCTTTAAAAGGTCTCATTCTTAGCCAAAGTAAGTATAAATAGACAAAAGATGTCATTTTAGAAAGTATTCACATAGAGTTCTAAATAACCATGTTTTCCTTCATATTCCTCAGCTTTTTGTTGGTTGTGAACATGTGTGAGGTGTTTGCACAGCCAACTAGCAGGAAAACACAACTTAATTCAACACTGATTTCAAACTGTTCTTCTCTGTAGGATACACTGTTGTCAATAGTCAGTCTTTACATGAAAGCATAAAACGTGATGGTTTTCTTCATATTCTGCTACCTTTCAATCATTGGGAGCAAGTCATTTGTTTGAATCACCTTCTACATGAAATAGAGTTTATCTACACAGAGCTTTTTAAAGGTCTCATTCTTAGCCAAAGTAAGTTAAAATAGACAAAAGATGTCATTTTAGAAAGTATTCACATAGAGTTCTAAATAACCATGTTTTCCTTCATATTCCTCAGCTTTTTGTTGGTTGTGAACATGTGTGAGTGAGTGTTTGCACAGCCAACTAGTAGGAAACACAACTTAATTCAAATTCAACACTGATTTCAAACTGTTCTTCTCTGTAACATACACTGTTGTCAATAGTCAGTCTTTACATGAAACCACACAACGTGATGTATTCCTTCATATTCTGCTACCTTTCAATCATTGGGAGCAAGTCATTTGTTTGAATCACCTTCTACATGAAATAGAGTTTATCTACACAGAGCTTTTAAAGGTCTCATTCTTAGCCAAAAGTAAGTATAAATAGACAAAAGATGTCATTTTAGAAAGTATTCACATAGAGTTCTAAATAACCATGTTTTCCTTCATATTCCTCAGCTTTTTGTTGGTTGTGAACATGTGTGAGGTGTTTGCACAGCCAACTAGTAGGAAACACAACTTAATTCAACACTGATTTCAAACTGTTCTTCTCTGTAGGATACACTGGTGTCAATAGTCAGTCTTTACATGAAAGCATACAACGTGATGTATTCCTTCATATTCTGCTACCTTTCAATCATTGGGAGCAAGTCATTTGTTTGAATCACCTTCTACATGAAATAGAGAGTTTATCTACACAGAGCTTTTAAGGTCTCATTCTTAGCCAAAGTAAGTATAAAAAGACAAAAGATGTCATTTTAGAAAGTATTCACATAGAGTTCTAAATAACCATGTTTTCCTTCATATTCCTCAGCTTTTTGTTGGTTGTGAACATGTGTGAGGTGTTTGCACAGCCAACTAGTAGGGAAACACAACTTAATTCAACACTGATTTCAAACTGTTCTTCTCTGTAACATACACTGTTGTCAATAGTCAGTCTTTACATGAAAGCATACAACGTGATGTATTCCTTCATATTCTGCTACCTTTCAATCATTGGGAGCAAGTCATTTGTTTGAATCACCTTCTACATGAAATAGAGTTTATCTACACAGAGCTTTTAAAAGGTCTCATTCTTAGCCAAAGTAAGTATAAAAAGACAAAAGATGTCATTTTAGAAAGTATTCACATAGAGTTCTAAATAACCATGTTTTCCTTCATATTCCTCAGCTTTTTGTTGGTTGTGAACATGTGTGAGGTGTTTGCACAGCCAACTAGTAGGAAACACAACAATTCAAAACTGATTTCAAACTGTTCTTTGAACATGTCTAAGGTGTTTGCACAGCCAACTAGTAAGGAAACACAACTTAATTCAACACTGATTTCAAACTGTTCTTCTCTGTAACATACACTGTTGTCAATAGTCAGTCTTTACATGAAACCACACAATGTGATGTATTCCTTCATATTCTGCTACCTTTCAATCATTGGGAGCAAGTCATTTGTTTGAATCACCTTCTACATGAAATAGAGAGTTTATCTACACAGAGCTTTTAAAAGGTCTCATTCTTAGCCAAAGTAAGTATAAAAAGACAAAAGATGTCATTTTAGAAAGTATTCACATAGAGTTCTAAATAACCATGTTTTCCTTCATATTCCTCAGCTTTTTGTTGGTTGTGAACATGTGTGAGGTGTTTGCACAGCCAACTAGTAGGGAAACACAACTTAATTCAACACTGATTTCAAACTGTTCTTCTCTGTAGGACATACACTGGTGTCATTGAGTCAGTCTTTACATGAAAGCATACAACGTGATGGTTTTCTTCATATTCTGCTACCTTTCAATCATTGGGAGCAAGTCATTTGTTTGAATCACCTTCTACATGAAATAGAGTTTATCTACACAGAGCTTTTAAAGGTCTCATTCTTAGCCAAAGTAAGTTAAAATAGACACAAGATGTCAGTTTAGAAAGTATTCACATAGGGTTCTAAATAACCATGTTTTCCTTCATATTCCTCAGCTTTTTGTTGGTTGTGAACATGTGTGAGGTGTTTGCACAGCCAACTAGTAGGAAACACAACTTAATTCAACACTGATTTCAAACTGTTCTTCTCTGTAACATACACTGTTGTCAATAGTCAGTCTTTACATGAAACCACATACAACGTGATGTATTCCTTCATATTCTGCTACCTTTCAATCATTGGGAGCAAGTCATTTGTTTGAATCACCTTCTACATGAAGTAGAGAGTTTATCTACACAGAGCTTTTAAAAGGTCTCATTCTTAGCCAAAGTAAGTATAAAAGACAAAAGATGTCATTTTAGAAAGTATTCACATAGAGTTCTAAATAACCATGTTTTCCTTCATATTCCTCAGCTTTTTGTTGGTTGTGAACATGTGTGAGTGTTTGCACAGCCAACTAGTAGGAAACACAACTTAATTCAACACTGATTTCAAACTGTTCTTCTCTGTAACATACACTGTTGTCAATAGTCAGTCTTTACATGAAACCACACAACGTGATGTATTCCTTCATATTCTGCTACCTTTCAATCATTGGGAGCAAGTCATTTGTTTGAATCACCTTCTACATGAAATAGAGTTTATCTACACAGAGCTTTAAAGGTCTCATTCTTAGCCAAAGTAAGTATAAAAGACAAAAGATGTCATTTTTAGAAAGTATTCACATAGAGTTCTAAATAACCATGTTTTCCTTCATATTCCTCAGCTTTTTGTTGGTTGTGAACATGTGAGGTGTTTGCACAGCCAACTAGTAGGGAAACACAACTTAATTCAACACTGATTTCAAACTGTTCTTCTCTGTAGGATACACTGGTGTCAATAGTCAGTCTTTACATGAAACCACACAACGTGATGTATTCCTTCATATTCTGCTACCTTTCAATCATTGGGAGCAAGTCATTTGTTTGAATCACCTTCTACATGAAATAGAGTTTATCTACACAGAGCTTTTAAAGGTCTCATTCTTAGCCAAAAGTAAGTATAAAAAGACAAAAGATGTCATTTTAGAAAGTATTCACATAGAGTTCTAAATAACCATGTTTTCCTTCATATTCCTCAGCTTTTTTGTTGGTTGTGAACATGTGTGTGAAGTGTTTGCACAGCCAACTAGTAGGGAAACACAACTTAATTCAACACTGATTTCAAACTGTTCTTCTCTGTAGGATACACTGGTGTCAATAGTCAGTCTTTACATGAAAGCATACAACGTGATGTATTCCTTCATATTCTGCTACCTTTCAATCATTGGGAGCAAGTCATTTGTTTGAATCACCTTCTACATGAAATAGAGAGTTTATCTACACAGAGCTTTTAAGGTCTCATTCTTAGCCAAAGTAAGTATAAAAAGACAAAAGATGTCATTTTAGAAAGTATTCACATAGAGTTCTAAATAACCATGTTTTCCTTCATATTCCTCAGCTTTTTGTTGGTTGTGAACATGTGTGAGGTGTTTGCACAGCCAACTAGTGAGAAACACAACAATTCAACACTGATTTCAAACTGTTCTTCTCTGTAACATACACTGTTGTCAATAGTCAGTCTTTACATGAAACCACAACGTGATGTATTCCTTCATATTCTGCTACCTTTCAATCATTGGGAGCAAGTCATTTGTTTGAATCACCTTCTACATGAAATAGAGAGTTTATCTACACAGAGCTTTTAAAGGTCTCATTCTTAGCCAAAGTAAGTATAAAAAGACAAAAGATGTCATTTTAGAAAGTATTCACATAGAGTTCTAAATAACCATGTTTTCCTTCATATTCCTCAGCTTTTTGTTGGTTGTGAACATGTGTGGTGTTTGCACAGCCAACTAGTAGAAACACAACTTAATTCAAAACTGATTTCAAACTGTTCTTTGAACATGTGTAAGGTGTTTGCACAGCCAACTAGTAGGAAACACAACTTAATTCAACACTGATTTCAAACTGTTCTTCTCTGTAACATACACTGTTGTCAATAGTCAGTCTTTACATGAAACCACACAACGTGATGTATTCCTTGCTTTTCTGCTACCTTTCAATCATTGGGAGCAAGTCATTTGTTTGAATCACCTTCTACATGAAATAGAGAGTTTATCTACACAGAGCTTTTAAAGGTCTCATTCTTAGCCAAAGTAAGTATAAAAAGACAAAAGATGTCATTTTAGAAAGTATTCACATAGAGTTCTAAATAACCATGTTTTCCTTCATATTCCTCAGGTTTTTGTTGGTTGTGAACATGTGTGAGGTGTTTGCACAGCCAACTAGTAGGAAAACACAACTTAATTCAACACTGATTTCAAACTGTTCTTCTCTGTAGGATACACTGTTGTCAATAGTCAGTCTTTACATGAAAGCATAACGTGATGTATTCCTTCATATTCTGCTACCTTTCAATCATTGGGAGCAAGTCATTTGTTTGAATCACCTTCTACATGAAATAGAGAGTTTATCTACACAGAGCTTTTAAGGTGTCATTCTTAGCCAAAGTAAGTTAAAATAGACACAAGATGTCAGTTTAGAAAGTATTCACATAGAGTTCTAAATAACCATGTTTTCCTTCATATTCCTCAGCTTTTTGTTGGTTGTGAACATGTGTGAGGTGTTTGCACAGCCAACTAGTAGGGAAACACAACAATTCAACACTGATTTCAAACTGTTCTTCTCTGTAACATACACTGTTGTCAATAGTCAGTCTTTACATGAAACCACACAACGTGATGTATTCCTTCATATTCTGCTACCTTTCAATCATTGGAGCAAGTCATTTGTTTGAATCACCTTCTACATGAAATAGAGAGTTTATCTACACAGAGCATTTAAAGGTCTCATTCTTAGCCAAAGTAAGTATAAAAAGACAAAAGATGTCATTTTAGAAAGTATTCACATAGAGTTCTAAATAACCATGTTTTCCTTCATATTCCTCAGCTTTTTGTTGGTTGTGAACATGTGTGAGGTGTTTGCACATCCAACTAGTAGGGAAACACAACAATTCAACACTGATTTCAAACTGTTCTTCTCTGTAGGATACACTGGTGTCAATAGTCAGTCTTTACATGAAACCACACAACGTGATGTATTCCTTCATATTCTGCTACATTTCAATCAATTGTAGCTAGTCATTTGTTTGAATCACCTTCTACATGAAATAGAGTTTATCTACAAAGATCTTTTAAAAGGTCTCATTCTTAGCCAAAGTAAGTATAAATAGACAAAAGATGTCATTTTAGAAAGTATTCACATAGAGTTCTAAATAACCATGTTTTCCTTCATATTCCTCAGCTTTTGTTGGTTGTGAACATGTGTGAGGTGTTTGCACAGCCAACTAGTAGGGAAACACAACTTAATTCAACACTGATTTCAAACTGTTCTTCTCTGTAGGATACACTGGTGTCATGAGTC
>NW_024402159.1:5000-7665 GCF_016859285.1 Xiphias gladius
CCTGGCTCCGGCTCTGCCACCCCCGGGCTCCATCTCCGGCTGCCCGGCCACGGCTTCCAGGGCCTGGGTTAAACTTCCCGCATCCTCCCCCTCTCCCCTGGCTCCGGCTCCAGCTCTCCATCTCCCACCCCCCGGCTCCATCCCCGGCTGCCCGGCCACGGCCTCCCGGGCCCGGGTTAAACTTCCCGCATCCTCCCCCTCTCCCCAGGCTCCGGCTCTCCCACCCCCGGGCTCCATCCCCGGCTACCCGGCCACCGCTGCCCGGGCCCGGGGAGGCTTCCCGCATCCTCCCCCCTCTCCCTCCATCTCCGGCTCTGGGTACCTCCTCCAGGAACCTTGACCACCAGCCGAACCTGTGTACCCACACTTAAGCACCCCCCCTCGGGCTAAACACTCATAGCCGCGCCGCCCAGACCTTCGTGCCCCTGGTACCCCGCAGAGCCCTTCGTGCCCCTGGTACACCGCTCTCCATCTCCCACCCCCCGGCTCCATCCCCGGCTGCCCGGCCACGGCTTCCCGGGCCCGGGTTAAACTTCCCGCATCCCCCTCCCCCTCCATCTCCGGCTCTGGGTACCTCCTCCAGGAACCTCGACCACCAGCGAACCGTGTACCCGCAGCAAGCACCCCGCCTCGGGCTAAACACTCATCGCCGCGCCGCAAGACCCGTGCCCCTGGTACCCGCAGAGCACGCCGTGCCCCTGGTACTCCGCGAGCACGCCGTGCCCCTGGTACCCCGCAGAGCCGCCGTGCCCCTGGTACTCCGCACAACGCCGTGCCCCTGGTACCCGCCACACTCCGTGCCCCTGGTACCCCTTTCGCTCCTCGTGCCCCTGGTACACCGCTCAGCATCTCGTGCCCCTGGTACCCTTTCGGCCTCTCGTGCCCCTGGTACCCCGCCACACGCTCCGTGCCCTGGTACCCGCTTCGGCGCTTCGTGCCCTGGTACCCGCCACACACTCCGTGCCCCTGGTACCCTTTCGGCTCCTCGTGCCCCTGGTACACCGCTCAGCATCTCGTGCCCCTGGTACCCCCTTTCGGCCTCTCGTGCCCCTGGTACCCCGCCACACGCTCCGTGCCCCTGGTACCCCTTTCGGCCGCTCGTGCCCATAGTACCCGCCACACACTCCGTGCCCCTGGTACCCCTTTCGGCCTCTCGTGCCCCTGGTACCCCGCTCGGCTCCTCGTGCCCCTGGTACCCCGCTCAGCATCTCGTGCCCCTGCTACTCAGCCACACACTCCGTGCCCCTGGTACCCCTCCACACTCACTTCATCTTGGGCACCGCTCCACCCTCTGTGCCTCTGCCTCTCCGCTCCACGCTCTGTGCCTCTGCCTCTCCGCTCCACGCTCTGTGCCTCTGCTCCGCCGCCCGCTCTCGACCTCTGCTCCTCTCTGCGCCTCCATAGCCCGCTCCACGCTCGCCTCTGCTCTGCCGCGCTCTGGACACTCTGCTCCTCTGCTCCTCCATAGCCCGCTCCCCGCCCCTGGTACCCTTGCCGGGCGCGTCGGAGGGCCCCCAGCGGACGACCACTTGGATCGAGGCTGACTTTCAATAGATCGCAGCGAGGAGCTGCTCTGCTACGTCTGAAACCCTGACCCAGAATCAGGTCGTCTGCAAGTGATTTAGCACCAGGTTCTCCACAAACATGCGGTGCGAGAGAGAGCGGCCGTGATCGGCAGCGCCCGGCCCTGTCATGACGGCTCTGCTCACCGACGAAGCGGCTATCCGGGGCCAACCGAAGATCAGCGGCGCTCTGGTATCGTTCGTCTAGGCGGGATTCTGACTTAGAAGCGTTCAGTCATAATCCCACAGATGGTAACTTCGCACCATTGGCTCCTCAGCCAAGCACATACACCAAATGTCTGAACCTGCGGTTCCTCTCGTACTGAGCAGGATTACTATTGCAACAACACATCATCAGTAGGGTAAAACTAACCTGTCTCCGACGGTCTAAACCCAGCTCACGTTCCTATTGGTGGGTGAAAAATCCAACGCTAGGTGAATTCTGCTTCACAATGATACGAAGAGCCGATATCGAAGGATCAAAAAGCGGCGTCGCTATGAGCGGCAGCGCCACAAGCCAGTTATCCCTGTGGTAACTTTTCTGACACCTCCTGCTTAAAACCCAAAAAGTCAGAAGGATCGTGAGGCCCGCTTTCACGGTCTGTATTCATACTGAAAATCAAGATCAGCGAGCTTTTGCCCTTCTGCTCCACGGGAGGTTTCTGTCCTCCCTGAGCTCGCCTTAGGACACCTGCGTTACCGTTTGACAGGTGTACCGCAGTCAAACTCCCCACCTGCCACTGTCCCGGGCGGGTCGCGCCAGCGGGGCAGGCGCGCAGCGCCAAGCGAGCCGCTCGGGGCTCGCCTCCCGCCTCACCGGGTAAGTGAAAAACGATAAAATGGTGGTATTTCACGGCGGCCGAGGCCTCCCACTTATTCTACACCTCTCATGTCTCTTCACAGTGCCAGACTAGAGTCAAGCTCAACAGGGTCTTCTTTCCCGCTGATTCTGCCAAGCCCGTTCCTTGGCTGTGGTTTAAGCTAGATAGTAGGTAGGGACAGTGGGAATCTCGTTCATCCATTCATCTGCGTCACTAATTAGATGACGAGGCATTTGGCTTTAAGAGAGTCATAGTTACTCCCGCCGTTTACCCAGCGCTTCA